>NC_021160.2:43878753-43879859 GCF_000331145.2 Cicer arietinum | reverse complement strand
ACCTTATTTCGATGCTTTGACACGCTAATATGAACCCATAAGCAAATATCATTTGTTCTTTGACTCCTTGTCCTTCAATCGATCTAACTCGATATTTTATTGATAAACGTCAAAAATAAATTATAAGAACACACTCTAAAAGGGTCAATTTCAAAATTGAGTCAAGTAAACTTACCCTAAATCATAAAATAATAAGTGGATAATATGGCCACTACTCATATGGTTGTTTTGGTGTTACTTTCACTCAAATTGGACTTATGTAAAAAAATAACGATGCAAAATAACGAATTCCATAAATGGAGAAGTTGAGTACTTGCGGAGAAATTGAGACAGTTAAAAATTTGAGAAAGTATGTTTAGTTGACTAACTAAATGAATGAAAGAATATACTGAAATTTGGATAAACACGGAGAAAGTTGTTTTTTGGACAGTGATTGATGAACAATATCAAATTTCTTCCTTTTTCATTATTATCAATTTTAAATTGTTTCTATGATATTTCTTTGTGAATATTTGATAACAGTCCTCTTCTACATATATAAGGAATAGTTTTGAATTGTTAAATCTACTATCACTCTTACTATACATCTCGTATTAATTATATACTCTTCAACAAATCAAATAATTGTTGTCCTCTTAAGCAGAAATGTTTTATCTTTTATTTTTTGGTGTCTTAGTTTGAAGAAGAAAGATGATAAGAAAAATGAAGAAACAAAGAAAAATATTAAGAAAAAAGAAGCCAAAGTATATATTGAAAGAAAACAATTGGATAGCGGCACATCTCTATGGAAAATGTAGGCAAGAAAACAAAATTTAATTGCAATTTTGGATGAGTAATTTTCATGTTATCCTATTTTGAAAGTCAACAATTTTTAATCCCTCAATCAGATTTTTTTCACTAAAAATTATGATTTGATATATTTTAAATTATGTGATATATGATTTTATGATATAGAACTATTTAGATGGATTAGTTATTCATATATCATTAATTAAATTATAAAAATAAAATATTTCTGAATTTAAAAGTTTAGTTCTTAAAGATTTTTAATGCAATTTTATAGGTGTTAATAATTCTATATCATCATATCATATGCAACGTTATTT
>NC_021160.2:43875669-43878520 GCF_000331145.2 Cicer arietinum | reverse complement strand
GTTGTATTTACCAAGTTGGTTAAGTGATTTTTCAATTCATGAACTTCTATTTTTAAAGATGTGTTTTCTACCTTATTTTTAGAATATTCTGGAAGATGATTTTGTATTGGTATCTCATTTAGAATCTTTTGTTGCTCAAACATTTTTAAATCAGATTGGTACATGCTTTGAATAACCTTTCTGAGTTCGTCATTCATAGCTTCAGCTTTCTTTTTATTTTATTTTTTTTTTTTTTTTTTTTACGGAGTTGTTCTTTTAATAAATCACATTTTTGAGCAAGAAAGTTTGAATCAAATATAAGATTATCAAATTCTTTTACCAATTGTTATCATAAAGGACAAAGTTCAGAGAAGGTTACCTCATTATTTTCTAAGTTTTCCATTAAGCACGTGTTGGCTTCCGACATTACTTTTTCCGGAATCTTTTCCTCTTACACTGTTAAGTGCTCAACTCTTAGAGGCAGAGCTCTAATACCAATTGAAGTAACAATGTCAATTTACAAGAAATGGGGGTTTGAATTGTCAATTCACCTTTTTAAAATTTCAAAAAACAGAGAACGTTTTTGGTTAGTGAAATAACAATAAAAACTTCACGATGTGATCAATGCTAAATGAGTGATAGATAAATGAAGATAAGGAAAAGATAATTCACAAAACAATATATCTTGGTTCACATAACTCGGGTTAATCTAGTCCTCACAACTGTGAAATTTTCACTATGTGCTTCAGAAACAAAAATGTTGTCCTTCTCACCTTTTGTCTTGATCACACCTGGATCAATTACAATCTTCACCTTTCAACTTAGAAATGATTTTTACAATCACCTTTCAGTCTAACATAAAAGATAGACTTGAGATATGTAATATTACATCAATGTTACAACGTTCAATAACCTTTTACTTGGTACATATTTTCTAAAGTTGACTATTGGATTAAAAGATTATACTATATAAGTTATATAAATGAAGATAAAAGAGTGAGAGATAAATGAGAGATAGATATATATACATTAATATATATATATATATATATATATATATATTAATGTATAAATATTTTAGATTTTTGTAAATTTTTTACTATCTATATAGTATAATCTTTTCTACCCAACGATTAAATTTGAAAAATATATATCAAGAAGAAAGTTTATATCAATATATATATATATATTATTAACTATATGATATAGCTAAACTTCTAAAAAAGAAAAGGTTATATCTGAACTAACTATAATTTAAAAATCAATAATTAATTAAAATTAAACCTACACCAATGCATCGTGCAATTCTTAATCTATCTCTTTAAACAATTATCAATTCGCCAATTTAAATTAGTTAAATCTACCTTGGTCAATAGATATTAAACAATGACCAACGAATTAACAAAGATTTATGTTAGAGTTGACTATACGCGGGTATAAAAATGTTTTTAATGCATTAAGTTTCTTTGGACTCATAATAGAAAATTAGCTTAAATAACATTTTTAATCCTATATATATGATGCTATTTTTTAAATAGGTATTGTATATTTTTTTCCTAATTAGGTTTTTAAGTAATACTCTGTTTAGAACGTTATTCTTTATATTTTGTAAAAATATCATTTTATTAGTTATGTTAAAATAACGTCACACAGCTATTACTTTGTAGCAGTGTGTATAACGGTGTTAATGTGTCAAATTATGAAAGTAAACGATATTTAGATTGATTCTTTGTTTTGGAAAAATATACTTGTGATCCTCTATGTTTAAATGAGTTTTCTCTGAGGTTCAGTTTCATCTTTATCATCTGAGGTTCAATTTCATCTTTATCCTCTTCATCATTTCCCACTTTACCGTAAATTCAAACGTTCTCTCACCCTTTATCTTATTTCGACGTTTTGACACGCTAATACGAGCCCATAAGAAAAAATCATTTGTTCTTTGACTCATTGTCCTTCAATCGATCTAACTCGATATTTTATGGATAAACGTCAAAATAAATAATGAGAACACACTCTAAAAGGGTCAATTTCAAAATTGAGTCAAGTAAACTTACCCTAAATCATAAAATAATAAGTGGATAATATGGCCACTATTCATATG
Organism: Cicer arietinum; assembly: GCF_000331145.2. Lineage (NCBI taxonomy): Eukaryota > Viridiplantae > Streptophyta > Magnoliopsida > Fabales > Fabaceae > Cicer > Cicer arietinum. The sequence goes on along the minus strand of NC_021160.2, from coordinate 43,876,440 downwards.
GTTAAAAAAATAATATTTGTATTTGATTTTTTTACTTTTAATATTGGTAAATATATATAATATATAAATATTTAGAAATGATGGACAAAGTCATTTCTCTTTGAATTTTGGTTAGTTTTATTTTACTGAAACTAATTATATTTAATTTGTTGTTTTATAGTTTTAATTGATATGAAATTAAAGTAATTCATTTACAATTATTTGTATTTGATGTATACTTGTAATTGTTTAACAATTTAATAGTTTGTAACTGAATTGTTATAAATTTTAGATTTCGGTTTAGAAATCAAAATATTAATGATTATGATTACTCAATTAATATTAATAATAGTTTGAATGTTTGTAAATTATTAAAATTCTAATATATCCGATTTAAAGTAAAAAAAATTCACAATTACCACAAAGATCGATAAGTAAAATGATCGAGTGAGAGAACAAACAATATTTGTATTTAATTTTCTACTTTGAATATTGGTAAATATATATAGTATATATAAATATTTATAAATTATTGACAAAATTATGTCTTTTTGAATCTTGATCAATTTAATTTTATTGAAATTAAATAAATTTAATTTGTTATTTTATAGTGTTAATTGACATGAAATTAAAGTAATTCATTTGCAATTATTTGTATTTAATGTATACTTAAAATTGTTTGGCAATTAATATTTTGTAACCGAATTGTTATAAATTTTGAATTTTGGTTTTAAAACCAAAATATTAATCATTATGATTACTCTATTTAATATTAATAATAGTTTGAATTTT
>NC_021160.2:43863695-43875579 GCF_000331145.2 Cicer arietinum | reverse complement strand
ATCGAATGAGAGAACAAAAAGTATTTGTATTTGATTTTCTACTTTGAATATTGGTAAATATATAGTATATAAATATTTAAAAATGATGGACAAAGTCATGACTCTTTGAATTTTGGTAAGTTTTTTTTTATTGAAATTAATTAAATTTGATTTGTTGTTTTACCGTGGTAATTGACATGAAATTAAAGTAATTTATTTTGCAAATTTTTATATTTGTTGTATAATTGTTTGACAATTAATATTTTGTAATTAATTTTCAAATTAAAATGATCGAGTGAGAGAATAAAAAAATATTTATATTTGATTTTAATTTGTGAATATTGGTAAATATATATAGCATATAAATATTTAGAAATGATGGACAAAATATGTTTGTTGAATTTTGGTCAACTTTATTTTACTGAAATTATTTAAATTAAATTTATTGTTTTATAGTGTTAATTGGTATGAAATTAAAGTAATTCATTTGCAATTATTTATATTTAATATATATTAACAATTGTTTGAGGATTAATATTTTGTAATTGTTATAAATTTTGGATTTCGATTTTGAAACTAAAATGTTAATCATTATGATTACTCTATTAATGTTAATAACAATTTGAATTTTTGTAAATTAAAATTCTAATTAATATATCCGATTTAAAATAAAAAATTTCACAATTACCATAAAGATGTATGATTAAAATGATCGAATGAGACAACAAAAAAGTAATAAAGTAAAATACAAGATGAATGTATTTCCAAGTATTTTACTTTAATCATTTTTAGTTTCAACAATAAAGTAATATATTTTGTAACTCAATTGTATATCTTAATTTCAATTATCAAATATATTACTTCAATATTTAACATATCCAACGATCTCAATATTAATACGGTACTTTATTTATTCAAGTCATTCGTTTAAATTGGTACTTCTCTTCTATTAATTATATTGGTAAAATTATATATATATTATTGATATAAATACTTAATTAGGACATAAAACTTTTTTTCTTCTTCTAAATCCACTTAAATTTAATAAATAAAAATATACCCGCGCAATACGCGGGTTAGCATCTATCTAGTTTAAATTAGTTAAATATACCTTGGTCAATAGATATTAAACAATGACCAACAAATTAACAAAGTCTTATGTTAGAGTTGACTATATGCTGGTTTTATAAATGTTTATATAAATGTTTATATGCATTAAGTTTCTTTTGACTCATAATAATAAAATACGCTAAATAACATTTATAAACTTTTATGTTTGATGCTGTTCTTTAAATAGGTCTTTTATTTTTTATTTTTGTTTAAATTAGGTTCATTTAGTAATATTCTGTTTACACCGTTATTCTTTATGTTTTGAAAAAAAATGTCTTTTTTATTAGTTCCGTTAAAAAACCTTCACATGACCGTTACTATGCAATAAAGTGTACATGTATAACAATATTAATGTGTCAAATTATGAAAGTAAACGATTCACATATTGATTTTTTAAATTTTGGAAAAATATACTTATAATCTTCTAAGTTTAAACTAGTTTTCTCTGAGTTTCAATTTCATTTTTATCCTTTTTATAATTTCTCTTTTCACCATCTTTCTATTTCACTCTATCTTTAAATTCACTCCATGTATGTGATTCAATTAAAAATATTTATTAACTCTGGTATTATTAAACAATACACCTTGCGTGTACATAACAATATTAATGTGTCAAATTATGAAAGTAAACGATTCACATATTGATTTTTTAAATTTTGGAAAAATATACTTATAATCTTCTAAGTTTAAACGAGTTTTCTCTGAGTTTCAATTTCATTTTTATCCTTTTTATAATTTCTCTTTTCACCATCTTTCTATTTCACTCCATCTTTAAATTCACTCCATGTATGTGATTCAATTAAAAATATTTATTAACCACTACGCGAAAAAACGCATATTACAGCGCTTTTTTTAAGCCATTTACAGCGCTTTTTCAAAAAAATAAGCGATGTGGAATCGAACGCTGTAAATGATACAACATCGGAATTAAACACAATCAATCATAATCATGCAATTAAACATACATAACAATTAAACATATCATATCTATGCCAACAAGAGTTTTGGACCATGCCACGTAACTACCTGTTGCGTTTCTCAAAAACTTCATATCTCCATCGTTGTTGGGTATAGGCAATGATACAAGTGGTTCTAAATTAATCACATGTGAAACTTTAACATGGCCGACAGGATCAGATTATTGTGTAATACTTCTCCCAAGGTTTTGTACAATTAATATTTCCAACCATGCGATGAGTATGGGCGGATAAATATAGCACGCAAAATGAGACACCATAAATCAATGATTAATACATAAGTATGTGAAACAATTAGATTGATATTTTAGTAAGTAACTAATTACCTCTAGAAGAATTTTAAAACCAATGTTGCAACTACCATTTTCACTCTCTAATTGTATTTCACGTTGACACTCCAGAAGTTGTTTTTACTTATCCTTTTTCATCAAATACGCAACTTGCTTTGTTAGGATTTTCAGTGCATCTAGTACTTGCTCATTAGATGGATTTGTGCGCTTCTCATGTGAAAAATAGCTTTATGGAGTTACGCTAAATTCTTTACCCCTCACACGGCCAAAATATTCAGGAACATTAAATATCTTACCAAGGATGTCCCTGCAACTAACTTGTTTATTCTCCTCTGGATTTTCAGAACATTGTTCTAGATTCTCCTAAAATACATGTAGTATTAAAAAGATAAATTCAATATATTTTTAAAAGACAATATTAAAAAATATTAATGTGATAATATACTTACACAATGTTCTATCACTTGTTGAACATTTTCATTATCAACTATTCCATCTTTATTCAAACGAGCCTCCTTCCACCAAATATGATGACCTACTGGTTGATCAGATTTCGTCTCTTGAAGCTATTCGTTAAGACATAAACAAAATTTTAGTTAGAAACTATAGTTTATAATCTACCACATTGTATAGAAGTGATGTTTACTTACAATTTTATGCCCTAAACGTGCATACTCCATACGCGATTTTTTGTATGGATGTATTGGATTTTTTTATTTCTCGCTATTTGCCGAACTTATACTCTATATAAAAAAATAATGATCGTGTAAAAAAATACGCTATGAATATGAATAAAGCACACATGCTAATAAATTAATATTACCACAAAAGCGGGGTCTACACGTTTAGCTACAAAAGTACTCCACTCTTCATTTGATATGTAGTGTTTGTATATTTTTGGAGCTTCAACATATAAATTTCCATCAAGATCTATTAAGTAGAAATTTGACAAATGAGATCTAAATCCTCTATGTATTTTTCCGGCAACTCTAAGCACATAATTTTGTCGAACATCATCAACGTTAAAAGTCGACTACAAACCAAATAAAGATAGAGTTTGAATAAAAGTATTTCAATAGAAAAAATTCTAAGTAACAAAAAAGTGGAGTAGAAATTTACTTGTATATCATTTCACAATATATCTTTAGCATAATTCAAAGCTTTATCTCTCCAATCATCAATTGTTATTGGGATATTTTGACGAACAACTGCATCAATGTAACTTACCATCATTGAACTGTTGGAATCAATTTGCTGGCCATTTTGATTCCATCCCACCTAATAAACTCATAGAGTAAGTGCATGCTTTCAAAAAAGATAAAAAATAAATTATAAATAAAGTATAGTATACCTCAAATTTAATTTCATTACTTCTTGCTTTGATGACCTTTTGCATAATTGTTTCCCCACGTTTAACTTCGTTTTCATAACTATTAGTATTGACAGCTTTATCATTTTGAGGAGCTAAATCATTATTGGAATTCATTTATCTACACATTTCACACAGTATAATTATAAGTTCAATTCAATATAAGTTCAACATATGACAAGTCTAAGTAGCAGTATAATTTCAATGCTAGTACAAATCTAAGTAGCAATATAAGTTCAACATGCAGTAGTCTAAGTAGCAGTATAAGTTCGACATGCAGTTTAGTAACAACAACAAATTAATAAATACAATACCTGACAACAACAATCGATGAGTTTAGGGTTACCACTTCGCTTTAGTAGAAATGACAGGAAACAACGAGAAGAGGGTGCATTAGTTAGAATAGTATCAGTAGGGTTTGTATGGAGAGGGGTCGTATGGATAATAGTGAAGAGGGTCCGCACTAGGGAGAAGAGGGTCAGTAGAGTTCGTATGAAGAGTAATGAAGATGGATAGTATGTAATGAAGAGGTTTCGCACTGCCAAGTTTGTAAGGAGAGTACGTAATGAAGAGGAAAATGAAGAGGTTTCTTATTATCAGTTTACTTAATACTTTAAAAAACCCTTTTACAGTGCTCTTCCAAAAAGCACTTTAAAAGACCTAACCTATTGCAATGCTTCCACAAAAATCTATTTAAAAGACTATATAAAAAGCGTCTTATGATCCTTTTACAACGCTTATAGAAAGACTGTACAAAATGCACTTTTTTAGCATTTTACAGTGCTTATAGAACAAACGATGTTAATGATTTGTAATTTAGATTTTAAAAGCCTTTTACAGCACTTGTATACAAAGTGCTGTAAATATTATGTGAGAGCGCTATATTTTACAGCACTTATATTCAAAGCGCTCTAAAAGCGCTGTAAACATTATGTGAAAGCGCTATATAACCTTACAACAGCGCTTTCAGCAAAAGCGCTGCCAATATTATGACCTTATATTACCCTACAACAGCGTTTTTGCAAAAGCGCTTGTCAGAAAAGCGTTGTTATATCCTCCGTTAATTTTAAAATATTATACAACAGCGCTTTTAGTTAAAAAGTAATGTAAAAAGTGCGCTGTAAAATGCTATTTTTGACGCAGTGACTTATGATTTGAATTCGGCGTTGCCCCACTTTTCATTAATGCGTTGAATTTGTATTTCTTTGACTAATTGCCCCACATCTTGTGATTGCTTTCTTGTATTATTAATGCTTACTTATTAGCACATCAATGTAAGACATGTGTGGTTCAATATTGTTTTCCAATTACGTAAATTTTTTGAATTTGTAAAGATACATACTTATATATTCTAAAGTATAATACAATGAAAGGAAAAAATTTTAATAATTAATATTGATAAAAGAGTTTAATTTTCATGCATCGACATAAATTTTTTTTTTTTACACAATCGACAAATCATAACTAATCATGTGAGTGACTTTATAAATAATTATAATAAAAGTCAAACATTAGTAATAATCTAATTGTTTTGATTGATAATATAAAATATATTTATACTATCAGTGTAGATAGATTAAATTTTTTATAAAAACCAACACAAACTATGAACATCGTTCATGGCTATGAAACACCAATCACAACTAGTGATGTTTTGTTTCTAAAGTTGACAATGTTTAGAATCAGAAACTACAACCATAAAAAAATTGAATTATCTCAAAATATTTTTTTATCTATATTTTGTTTTTAATTTTTCATTTATTTTTTAATATTTTTATTAGATTGAAATTTATATCATATCAATCATGCATGTAAAATTTCACTGAAATCTAAAATCATTTAAAATATTATTGAGACTAATAAATATTAACGATATTCAATAAAAATATAAAGACATTTATTACGATATGTCTCAATAAATTGAGAGAAATTTGAATTGAAAAAGTGTGGAGATACAAATCAATGCAACTGATATGGTAATATTTAGTTCATCAAATTGGAAAAATAGAAAATTTGTCTATTAAAATACAACTTTTTGATTCATTTTCTTTTAAAATAAGATATTGAGATACAAATCAATACAATTGAACACTATCATTTTTAATCCATTTTTAACTTTTAATTGTTAGAATTTTGTAACATATTAATATATAATTGCGAACGACAGGCTTTTTAGATTCGATAGAATGCCACCGAGAGAGCAAGAATATGAGGGGTGAACTATCTACATTGTCGTCTAGGATTTCGGGATTAAGATTAGGATTAGGATATTATAGGATATGATAATGACTAAATAGTTAAACGGTTGAGGGTATGAATCTCTCATTGGACTTAAGTTTAACTCATCGCAGTCTATTCATCTACAAAAGTCCGATACATAATTCAGTGTTTCATATTAGTTAATCATAATTTTTTTAATAATAATTTTTCTTAAATTCTAACACAAATAAAAAATACCGATATCATTAAATTGAACATATTTATTGTTGTGTGAGTTAAGTATAGTGATATTTATTAACTCTTCTAATACCAAAATAATCATAATCATAATTCTGACTAATAATTAGTTATTGTGTAAAAATTCTCTATTTAATTTATCTCATATTCGATTATTTCATATTAATATTTTAATATTAAAATTGAAACTAATAATTTTAGATTTCTTAAAATATTACTTTATAACATTTCTACAAAAAGTTCAATGTCTGCCAAACTGCGAAATACAATTTAGTTTATTTAGTTTTTGTCCTTAAATCTCATCTTATGTTACCGAAAATTAATTATAGACTTTTCGTTTTGTTCTTATAATTAGAAAACTTCTTATTCCATACTCAAAACAATACCAAAAATAAGGCAAAACCTATAATAACGCATTGTGCGGTTCTTAATATAGATTTTTATACAAAAATAATAGCCAACAATTATGTTCGGTTATCTTGTGAGATATTAATTTAGTTATGCAGGTACAATTCACTCTTCATATATTTTATTCTAAGTTCAAAGATAATTTATGCGTTTCAAAATTTGTTGGATCTTTTGTTGTAGATATGTTACAAATTTTGAATAAGAAGAAGATGAAATTGATAATGATGAAGGTTGCTCAAATAAATTCCAAAGTATGTGTCTCGTATTAAGCTTTAGGTTCGATTTGCCCCCATCAATTTATATATATATTTGATGCAAACGGGTTAATCGACAAATCCCCTTCAGGATATTTTGGAATTATTGTAGTGAATTGCACATTAACATCAAGCATACCGATCAATCATAGTTTACAGAAGAAGATTCCTTTATTTACTCTCGTGCACTAGATAAAAGAAGAACTGACTCAGAAATATTTTTGACAGAATCTTGATTCATGTAATATGAATTTTGTCTTGTAATTTATGCCTCTAAAGTATCTATATATATAGAGATACTCATAACAATTAGTGAAAGAAAACAACTCTTGAACTCATACCAATTGGTGAAAGAAAACAACTCTTGAGAATGAGTGTGACATTTGGTAACTTAACAGATGCATTAGTTTGAATTAAACTCAAGCATTGCAACCACTTGACCAAGTGATACATTAAGTTATTTAATTTTGCTACATTAATATAACTATTAGAGAATTTCAAATATATTGTGGAAATTCCCCTCACAAAATTTGTATCATTAACCAACGTAAAGTCAATTCTAGCAGAAAACTTTAGTAAGAAGACTTTAATAATTAGTTGTTCATTATTTTAACGAGGAGAGTTAATAAGAAACTATTTAACATATATTTGTTAACATATTTTATTTGATTGATTAAAATTAATATATTTCCATAAAAACATCTGAGTCTCGTATAAATTTGATAGGACTCATATATATTTTAACAAAAAAATAAAACTGATTTAGAAAATATATTCTTAACATTATTCCTTTTAGTATTGAGCAAGTTGGATTTAACTAATTTATAGATGAAAAAAATCCCAAAATTATATACTATAAATATTTGTTATAAAAATAATATATCAATATGTAAGTGACAAAATACTAATAAGAGAAAAAAAGATTATCTTGTCCTATACGATCTAAAAACAAAAAAGTCTAGAATTCAAAAACAGAATAAAATTACAAGTTCTTTTTTTATATTATTGATGTTTGATATATATAAGAAGCATATCGAATGAGAGAATTAAATCTTGACTCTACAAGGATAGTCAAGGCATCTTGTAAAACTAAATTATCCTAAGTCTCATCTCTCCTTCGTTGCACTCTATCTCTCCATTGTTATGCATTGTCTCTCTCTGTCGTTCTACATTGTCGCACTCGGTCATTCTACACCGTCTTGCTGCATCGTCTCTCTCCTCCATTCTACATCCCTTATCTTTCTCAAGCGTTCTTCATTGTCTCTTTCTGCCATTATGCATCGTCTCTTTATGTTGTTCTGCATCGTCTCTCTTTGTCGTTATGCACCGTATCTGATCTATATCTGGTACGACATCGAAATCTTATATTTATCTCTTTTAATATGTTATTTTCGATCTACAATATGTCTTTGCCATCTCTGATCGTCATCTCCTATCTACATTCTTCGTCTTCAACACATCTCTAAAATTGATTTCGATTATGCATCTAATCGAAGGTGAACAATGTCTTTTTGAAGATTAGATAAAAGAATGAATATAACTTAATAATCAATTTAGTTTTTACTATTCAATTTGAATTAAATTGATTTTTTAGCACTTCTCTAACTTGTATATGTCGTGCTTGTTCGCTAGATTGGGTTCATAATCTTCATGGAAAGTAATAATAAAATGTAATAATGTTTTTTTAATGATTTTAATTAAAATTAAAATTTTAATTATAAAAATAATTTATTTAATTATTGTGGTCAAAATTGAATAGATAAATGTACTAAAATTCTTAATTTATATTATAGTAATGTTCACGTGAACAAATTAGAGAGAATAATATGTCAAAATATTCATAATACCAATGCACACTCTTTTTTTATCATACCATAGAACTTCCCTTATATGATAGGAGATCAAATTATACTGATAGAATACTACTTCAACGTTACATCATTCAATAACATTTTAGTTGGTACATATTTTCTAAATTTGACCGTTGGATTGGAAGATTTTACCAAATAGATCATCTATATAAATTTTTACATAGATATAAAATCGTTCAATATATTATTGAGGTGCATCAAAATCAACTTCATATAATAAAATTACCTAAGACGTTAATTTTTACATATATCTATATTTCTTGATGAACTTCAATAATGTATTAATATTTTAGGTTTGAATTTGATTGGAAAAAGATCTACTCAACCACATGGTTGTATTTCCAAGATGCGACGACCTCTTGAAGGGGGCAACAAAAAATTCTTTCAGATAATCGCATCCTTGTCTTGGGACCTCTTGAAAGTCAAAATAAATAGGATATTTTCGTATATTAGTTTCATAGTGTAGTGTATTGGAATTTTTTTTGAAAAGAGTATATAGATGAAAAAAATCCCAAAATTATATATTATAAATTTTTTTTATAAAAATAATATATTAATATGTAAGTGGTAAAATAAAAAAATGATTGTTACTAGGCAAAAAATTTGGAGACTACAAAAAAATTATTAATTATATTTTGTTAATAATATATAATTAATTATTATATTTCAATCTACTTATCTATTTATTAACTATAATTAATAACTGCCATTAAAATCAATTCAACTAATTGGTTAGTATAAAAACCGCACACAAGGCAATTTTTATGAGGCACGAGGAGTAGTTTGTGCGGGATTAACTACACGAAGTTCCGATTTTTATTTTATTTTTTCAAAAAAATACTACTAAGAGATAAATGTTCATCGTGTCCTATAAGGTCCAAAAACAAAAAAAGCCTAAAATTCAAAAACAAAATCAAATTTTAAGAAGAAGAAACTGGTTCAGACTTTTTGACAAAAAAAAAGGAACAAAAAATAAAAGAATTATATTATCAATAATATTGATGTCATTTACAAGTTTTTTACTTATTTATATTATGGATGTTATTTACAATTTAAATAAAAAATAATTCTTTTTGAGTTTATAATTATGGAACTAATTTTTAAGATATATATCAAATAAAAGAAGTTTTACAATGAGAATGTGAGATATTTGTCCCTACAATCAATACATGGATGATCAAGATATATAGATATGCTTCTTTATGACCATCAATACACATATAAGGAGTACTTTTATGGTACATTTGAAAATTAATATGTTTTGGTACTATTAAATTAAATTATCAATAGTTTGAATAACATATCATCTATGAATGAATTTTACATTATTTTAGATTTAATATCATTTGATTTTTAAATTTTACCTTTTGAGTCTATTTTGAATTAATTAATATTTAACTATTAAAATAAAATATAAAATTAATCAAGTCTTATAAAAATAAAATAAAATTATCCAAGTCTCTTTTATATGTGGTTGCACCGTCTCTCTCCATTGTTCTGTACTGTCTATCTCTTTATCGTTCTACACCGTCATTGTCTACCATTTTGCACTGTATTTATCTGTGGTTCTGGATCGTCTCTCTTCTATGTCCCCTATCTTTATCTCCATCATTCTGCATCGTCTCTATTTGTTGTTCTCCATCGTCTCTCTTCTATTCTGCATCGTCTCTCTTTGTCGTTCTCCATCGTCTCTCTTTGTCATTCTGCAATGTCTCTCTCTGCTATTTTGCATTGTCTCTCTCTCTGTCATTCTACACCATTTTTGATTTATATCTGATACGACATCAATATCTTATGTTTACCTCTTCTAATATTTTATTTTACATCTACAATACCTCATCCATCTCTGATTGTTATATACTATCTATGTTCTTCGTCCTCGACACATCTCTAAAATTGATTTCTATTCTACATCTCATCGAAGGTGAATTATATATTTTTGAAGATTAGATAAAAGAATTACTCTAACCTAATATTTAATTTTGTTTTCACTATTCACTTTGAATTAAATTGATTTTATTAGCACTTCTCTAACTTGTATATGTGATGATTGTCTTCGAGATTAGGTTCACAATTTTCATGGAAAAATATAATAATAACATTTTATGACTTTTTTAATGATTTTACCTAAAATTAAAATTATGAAAATATTTTATTTAATTACTATGGTCAAAATTGAACAGATAAATGTATCTAATTCTTAATTTAGTCAACTTTAATAAAAACTATAATAATGTCCACGTGGACAAATTAGAGAGAATATTAGATCAAAATATTCATAGTACCGATACACATTCTTTTATAATAATACCGTAGAACTTGCCATAAATGAGAGGATATTAAATTACATTGATCTAATATTACATCAACATTACATCGTTCAATAACCTTTTTCTTGGTACATATTTTCTAAATTTGACTGTTGGATTGGAAGATTATACCATATAGATCATATATATAATTGTTTTACATAAATATAAAATAGTTCGATACGTTATTGAGGTACATCAACATCAACCTTGTATAACAAAATTGTTTAAGACGTTAATTTTCACGTACCTCTATAACATATCAAACAGTTTTAAATTTATGTTAAAATATATATAGATGATTTATATGATATAAACTTTCAATCTAGTTGTCAAATTTAAAAAATATTATATCGAGCAAAACGTTATTGAACAGTATAATATATTTTAAGTTTGTGTAAAACTTTAGCTATTTGTATAGTATTATATTTAAATCTTACGATTAAATTTGTAAAATATATACTGAGAAAAAAAGTTTATATTATATAAATCATTTATATATAAAAATTATTAACTATATGATATAGCTAAACTTCTAAAAAAGAAAAGGTTATATATGAACTAACTATAATTTAAAAATCAATAATTAATTAAAATTAAACCTACACCAATGCATCGTGCAATTCTTAATCTATCTCTTTAAACAATTATCAATTCGCCAATTTAAATTAGTTAAATCTACCTTGGTCAATAGATATTAAACAATGACCAACAAATTAACAAAGATTTATGTTAGAGTTGACTATACGCTATATAAATGTTTATATACATTAAGATATATATATATATATATATATTTTCTTTTTTTTTTTAAATTTATGTTTAAAAGTAATTTTATATTTACAATCTTTTTCTTTATA
>NC_021160.2:43862890-43863213 GCF_000331145.2 Cicer arietinum | reverse complement strand
TATTACTTTGCAGTAGTGTGTATAACGGTGTTAATGTGTGAAATTATGAAAGTAATTGATTTTCAGATTGATCCTTTGTTTTGGAAAAATATACTTATGATCCTCTATGTTTAAACAAGTAATTTAACAAGCAGAGAAGTCAAGGATTTTAGAGAGAAATTTGGATGGTTAAAAATCTGAGAAAGTATGTTTAATTGACTACCTAAATGAATAAAACGACATACTGAAATTTGGACGAGAACGGAGAAACTTTTCATGAACAATTATCAATCGTCGGTGTCAAACTATAGGTTGTTGTTGTGTTTCTCTTTGGTTTTACGGCT
>NC_021160.2:43860130-43861979 GCF_000331145.2 Cicer arietinum | reverse complement strand
ATATCACAACAATATTCTATACCACACATTTTATTATCACATCATATAAACTCGTCTAATCACAACAATATTCAATATCACAACAATATCAAATCATATAAACTCGTCTAAACATATACATAAAATTCATTCAACACACAATATCACAATAATATTATATACCACACAATGTGAAACTTTATAAATATTTCTATTTCACACAATGTGAAACTTTATAATATTATATACCACACGAAATTAAATCAATTAACACCTTATAAATATTTCTATTTCACACTTTATTCTCACAATTTTCATATTTGTATATTAATTAATTTATTCCTCAAAGGACTACTCCCATACGTAGCGAGCTCTGGATGAATTGTTAGGAAACAAGGTTTTCTCGTTCATCTCACAATATATTACATTCATGAATTCAAATGCTCTCTCACCCCTTACCTTATTTCGATGCTTTGACACGCTAATATGAACCCATAAGCAAATATCATTTGTTCTTTGACTCCTTGTCCTTCAATCGATCTAACTCGATATTTTATTGATAAACGTCAAAAATAAATTATAAAAACACACTATAAAATGGTCAATTTCAAAATTGAGTCAAGTAAACTTACCCTAAATCATAAAATAATAAGTGGATAATATGGCCACTACTCATATGGTTGTTTTGGTGTTAGTTTCACTCAAATTGGACTTATGTAAAAAACTAACGATGCAAAATAACGAATTCCATAAATGGAGAAGTTGAGTATTTGCGGAGAAATTGAGACAGTTAAAAATTTGAGAAAGTATGTTTAGTTGACTAACTAAATGAATGAATGAATATATTGAAATTCGGATAAACACAGAGAAAGTTGTTTTTTGGACAGTGATTGATGAACAATATCAATTTTCTTCCTTTTTCATTATTATCAATTTTAAATTGTTTCTATGATATTTCTTTGTCAATATTTGATAACAGTCCTCTTCTACATATATAAGGAATAGTTTTGAATTGTTAACTCTACTATCACTCTTACTGTACATCTCGTATTAATTATATACTCTTCATCAAATCAAATAATTGTTGTCTTCTTAAGCAGAAATGTTTTATCTTTCATTTTTTGGTGTCTTTCATTTTTTGGTGTCTTAGTTTGAAGAAGAAAGATGATAAGAAAAATGAAGAAACAAAGAAAAATATTAAGAAAAAAGAAGCCAAAGTATTGAAAGAAAACAATTGGATAGCGGCACATCTCTATGGAAAATGTAGGCAAGAAAACAAAATTTAATTGCAATTTTGGTTGAGTAATTTTCATGTTATCCTATTTTGAAAGTCAACAATTTTTAATCCCTCAATCAGATTTTTTTCACTAAAAATTATGATTTGATATATTTTAAATTATGTGATATATGATTTTATGATATAGAACTATTTAGATGGATTAGTTATTCATATATCATTAATTAAATTATAAAAATAAAATATTTCTGAATTTAAAAGTTTAGTTCTTAAAGATTTTTAATGCAATTTTATAGGTGTTAATAATTCTATATCATCATATCATATGCAACGTTATTTTAAACAATTCCAGAACGTTCTCATTTTTTCAAACTTTCTGAAGAAAGTTATGTTTTTCTTCCAGAACGTTCTTTTTTTCTAAAGAGCTTTTTGTTTTTAATTTTTTGAACTCTTTTCTTAAAATAACATGCATATTCCAGATGTCTAATTTTACTGCAATAAGAGCATCTTTTATTACCTTGGTCGTCCTTCTTTTTGGACACAATTTTTTTTTCATAAAGCTTTTCTTTTTGAGAAGTTTTAAAACGTAAATAATTTTTGTCATATATCTATTCTTCAATTAGCATGTTCTTT
>NC_021160.2:43822512-43859724 GCF_000331145.2 Cicer arietinum | reverse complement strand
GAGAACGTTTTTGGTTAGTGAAATAACAATAAAAACTTCACGATGTGATCAATGCTAAATGAGTGATAGATAAATGAAGATAAGGAAAAGATAATTCACAAAACAATATATCTTGGTTCACCTAACTCGGGTTAATCTAGTCCTCACAACTGTGAAATTTTCACTATGTGCTTCAGAAACAAGAATGTTGTCCTTCGCACCTTTTGTCTTGATCTCACCTGGATCAATTACAATCTTCACCTTTCAACTTAGAAATGATTTTTACAATCACCTTTCAGTCTAACATAAAAGATAGACTTGAGATATGTAATATTACATCAATGTTACAACGTTCAATAACCTTTTACTTGGTACATATTTTCTAAAGTTGACTGTTGGATTAAAAGATTATACCATATAGGTTATATATATAAAAAAATTATTTGAAAAATATAAATTGAAAAAAAGATTATTGAACGGTATAACATTTACGTACAATATATTGATATAATTTGATCTCTTTATATATATATATATATATATATTAGTGTATAAATATTTTAGATTTTTGTAAATTTTTTACTATCTATATAGTATAATCTTTTCTACCCAACGATTAAATTTGAAAAATATATATCAAGAAGAAAGTTTATATCAATATATATATATATATTATTAACTATATGATATATATATATATATATATAATTTATTAACTATATGATATATATAAACTTCTAAAAAAGAAAATATTGTATCTAAACTAACTATAATTAATTAAAACTAAACCTACACACCAATTAATGCATCGTTCAAGTCTTAATCTATTTCTTTTTTAAATGTTTATATTAGATGGTATCTTTAAAGTAGCAATGAAAGAGCTTGGTCTTTTTAAACAATTATTAAGTCGCACCTTTAAATTAGTTAAATATACCTTGGTCAATAGATATTAAACAATGACCAACAAATTAACAAAGTCTTATGTTAGAGTTGACTATATGCTGGTTTTATAAATGTTTATATGCATTAAGTTTCTTTTGACTCATAATAATAAAATACGCTAAATAACATTTATAAACTTTTATGTTTGATGCTGTTTTTTAAATAGGTCTTTTATTATTTATTTTTGTTTAAATTAGGTTCATTAAGTAATATTCTGTTTACACCGTTATTCTTTATGTTTTGAAAAAAAATGTCTTTTTTATTAGTTCCGTTAATAAACCTTCACATGACCGTTACTATGCAATAAAGTGTATAACAATATTAATGTGGCAAATTATGAAAGTAAACGATTCACATATTGATTTTTTAAATTTTGGAAAAATATACTTATAATCTTCTAAGTTTAAACGAGTTTTCTCTGAGTTTCAATTTCATTTTTATCCTTTTTATAATTTCTCTTTTCACCATCTTTCTATTTCACTCTATCTTTAAATCCACTCCATGTATGTGATTCAATTAAAAATATTTATTAACTCTGGTATTATTAGACAATACACCTTGCATGTTTGCACAAAAATATTACCAAATTTACGATGATTCCAAAAAATGCAAAGTAGATGTTAGATTTGTGATATTAGAGGATCAACGGTTAGAGTAAAGCTAGTGAGGTTTAACCTGATTATCAAAGTCAGGATGTTCAAGCTATGCACTAAAAAATTTAAAAGTAGTTTCTTTCGGGAGAATGTTGACCATTCTAACTCTGAAGTACTTGGTTAGGAGGTTTGATATTATGTCACCACTCGAGTGGACCGACAATTCAAATTGGTCATGTCTTCATAGGTCCCCTCAAATCAACCCGAGACACAAATACATGACAATCAAGGTAAACGTGTGTTGCAGGGTAGCTCTTGACATTTGGAGTGCTACCTCCAAGTCACCTAGAAATTCCCCATCTGAATGCCTCCAAGGTCTAACAATTTTGCCTTAAGGCTCAAAGCAGACCGTCACGATCAGGCTGATTCAGTTGTACTTCCCCAAAATCACTAAGCTTGTCAAGTCCTACCCATAAATTGTCGAGTTAGATCGATTGAAGGACAAAGAGTCAAAGAACAAAGACTGTTTGGACGTTGAATCATATTCATAGGTGAAAGCGTCGAAATAAGGTAAGGGGTGAGAGAGCGTTTGAATTCATGAGTGTAATATATTGTGAGATGAACGGGAAAACCGTATTTCCAACGATTCATCCGGGGCTTGCTACGTATGACAGTAGCCCTTTGAGGGATAAATTAATTAATTTGAAAATATGGAAATTGTGAGATTAAAATATAGAATAGAAATATTTGTAGGGTGTTGATTGATTGAATTTGTTTGAATGTGTGGCATTTGATATTATTGTGATATTTGATTTAATTTTGTTAAATGTGTTGCATTTGATATTATTGTGATATTTGATTTAATTTTGTTAAATGTGTTGCATTTGATATTATTGTGATATATATGTGTTGCTGTATGATTGATGATAGTGATTCTATAAATTTTTGTGATGAGTTTATGTGATGATGATGATAGTGATGTTCTAAACCATGATGAGCATATTGATTTAACCCCATGGTTGATGAAATAATGGTGATTTCAATTTGTGTTTGAGATGACGGTATTAATGGAGTATCATATACCAACGAGGGGAGAAAATAAATATTGTGAATTTGTGATGTGGAGATTATTTTGTCATCATATAGGTAGGGCCTGACAAGCCTAGTGATTCCCGGGGAGTACAACTGAATGAGCCTGATCGTGGCGGTCTGCTATCTAGCCTTAAGGCAAGATTGTTAGACCTTGGAGGTATTCGGGTGGGGAACTGCTAGGTGACTTGGAGGTTGCACTCCAAATGTCGGGAGCTACCATGCAACACACGTTTACCTCGACTGTCGCGTATATGTGTCTCGGGTTGAGTTGAGGGGATCTACGAGGACAGAGCCAATTTGAATTGTCCGTCCACCGGGATAGTGGCATAGTATCAAGCCTCCTAACCAAGTACTTCAGAGTTAGAATGGTACCACATTGTGAAGTAGAGTCTAAGCTCATGCATAGCATTGCATTTACTTGTGATTGTTTTGTGGTGATTGATGTGTTTCAAAAGTAATAATAATTACTCTTAGATGATTTGATGCATATTATAATGAGATGATTATCTTACTTGAGTGAATTTGATGTTATAATATGATACTATTTACTTAAATATTTTGATATATCGTAATGTGATTATGATACGGTCAACTATGATTGTTGCGTGTTCTTCTTACATATATTATACTATTAACAAGATTTTGAAACTCACCTCCTTCGTTGTTTGTGTTTGACTGACTTGTCCCTGCGTTTGCGAAATCGCAGTTGTTACATGTTAATAAGTCTTGAAGTTCAAGTTTGAGAGGAACCCCGCTCTGATAGGTGATACCGGGAATAAGGGTTGTAATTTGTATTTTACTTATTTATTTTGAAACGACTTTTGTATGAAAACCGTATAAGTACTAGTAGGTTTTTAGAATTAAATCAAGTAATTATACTTAATTCAAGCTTATTGAGATTGCACTATGGAGTAAAGAAGTTAAAGTGTTCCTTTTGATTTTTGAGAAACGTGATATCCTAAAATAAAAATTAAAGTTTTTATTTTCTTGGAAACATATTTTTATTTATCCGCTGCAAATTTTATAGAAAATATGATATAAATTATTATATATATTATTTTGGGGTTTAGGGTGTCACATTAGTGGTATCAGAGCAGGTCTGTCCAATTAGGTCGAGTGGGTTGAGTGTCGATTCAATGTGAGTCAAATGTCAGTCGTGTCAATTGTGTTTTATTGTGTATTAATTATTTTCACTATCGTGTTTTTTTTTCTCTGTTATATTATTGTGTTATGTGATTTATGCTTTTGTATAATTGTACATATTTTTGAAGTTGTTAATTAACTATTTACTATCTTCTTACTCTAATTGTGTTGCATTGTGGATTCTAAGTTCCTACTTAAGTGATTAAAGATAATAGGAAATTATTTCTTAAGATTTAAGGTAATTTGAATTGTTGACATGATTGAGTTAATTACCTTTTGATTGGATTTGTGTTTATTACTTTGATGTTTTGCACTTTTCTTATAGTGGATAGTTATAAATAATTTTTTTTATTGATGGGCTACTATATTTTGAAATTATGAATTTAATCGATGTGATACTAATTATCAATTGATAGACTTTGTCTTTAAGGTCATTACATGATTATTAATGTTTTGATCTTGCTAATGAAGTCAATTTAGAAAGTTGGCAGTGATTTTGAAATATTAGGAAATTCACAGTAATAATAATAAATTTTGAATATTAGAGGTGGTAGAACTTAGAAAAAAAAATATTAATTATTTTCACTATCGTGTTTTTTTTTCTCTGTTATATTATTGTGTTATGTGATTTATGCTTTTGTATAATTGTACATATTTTTGAAGTTGTTAATTAACTATTTACTATCTTCTTACTCTAATTGTGTTGCATTGTGGATTCTAAGTTCCTACTTAAGTGATTAAAGATAATAGGAAATTATTTCTTAAGATTTAAGGTAATTTGAATTGTTGACATGATTGAGTTAATTACCTTTTGATTGGATTTGTGTTTATTACTTTGATGTTTTGCACTTTTCTTATAGTGGATAGTTATAAATAATTTTTTTTATTGATGGGCTACTATATTTTGAAATTATGAATTTAATCGATGTGATACTAATTATCAATTGATAGACTTTGTCTTTAAGGTCATTACATGATTATTAATGTTTTGATCTTGCTAATGAAGTCAATTTAGAAAGTTGGCAGTGATTTTGAAATATTAGGAAATTCACAGTAATAATAATAAATTTTGAATATTAGAGGTGGTAGAACTTAGAAAAAAAAATACGTGAAGGAGTTAGAGTTGACTTATTTTATAAAATAAAAAGTAACTTTTGTTTGAATTACTATCGATTATAAAAAAAAAATTTAAATTGAGTTGAATTTGTATTGCTTATAATGTAACAATAATTCTATACTACATATTTTATTTACTACTTAAAATAGCTGAAAATTTACACCATATTTTACTATGTGTAATTTTTAAGAAAATCAAAAAGATTTGTTGTTATGTTGGTCTAGAGTGGCTGATGTGAATATTTCCTTTGAAATGATTGATTGACTGATTCTGATATTATGAACTCATTGGAGTTTAACTTGATATTAGAGTTTTAGATTTTAAGAACTCAGTAGTGATTTATAATGGTACAAAAATGGGGAGTCACATGATAAAATGTCTACTAATTGAGGAAGAGAAGGAAAATAAATAAATAAAATAAGGGGTTAAAAAAAAATTTGATTTTAAAGCGTGGATTTTAATTCTAAATCACTTGAAAATATTGATGGTTGTATCTAAATGATTAATGTTTTTATATTGCTTTGAAATCAATTTAAGACATTCATTATGATTTTGAAATATTATAAAATTTATATTATTTGCAGTAGTAATTCTTGAACATTCAAGATTGGTTGAAATTTGATAGTTTGACTTTTAGAAACAAAGAATTGTGAAGGAATTAAATTTGATTTATTTTATAAAAGGAAATATTTTATGTGTGAATTATTGTTGACTTATTTTAGAGAATTAGATTGTGTTGGAGTTGTGTTGATTCTTAAAGTAATAATAAAAAAAATATATTTATGATGATTTTATTTAAAATTTAGATTAGTCATACAAGAGGAAAAATAATTTACGCCAAGTTTTACTATGTGCTGTTTTTTTTTTAAATAAAAAACAAATCATGAGATTTATTAAGACGTAATCTAAGGAAAAGTTTGAAATTAGGAAGAAAAATTATTTTATGGTATTAAGAGATTAGTTATCCTTTTAAAAGAATTTAAGTGTTTGAAATCAAATGTTAGAGTATTGATTAACCACTAAAATAATTTATGTACTATGAGATTTATTTTAGTTTTATGATTGTTATATTAACTTTGAGTAAAAGTAGTTGCTTACTTTACTTGCTAATTGAAAAATCCTTGTTTTAATTTTGTTAAATGGTAAAGATTGAAAAAAAAAAGGTGAATTATTAATTTAATTGTCATAAATTTCTTGTTGTTGGATTGTTATGAGAATACTCTACATCATGATGTCAATTATTGAATTATTTATATGCATGTATATGCGATTAGGTGAATGTCAAAGTGTTTGTGTTTAAGACATTCTAAGTGTTGGGAATTTGTGAATAGTTTTTACAGAATTGGGTGTTTAAAAGTGAAATAATGCTATATTTCTTTATTTTAATTGGTGATTCATATTGATGCAAGTGTCCTTACTTTTGTTGTTATAACTAGTTGTAAATTACAAACAAATTACTAGAAATGTGTAATTAAATGGGTTTTTAACTTGAAGTAAGGAGTAGGAGTTGTGGCGCCGCCTTCGCACTCCTCAACCACGTTAAAGATACTTTTAATTATCCATATTAGAAATTGAATGACTGCAGTTATAGTTCCTTAAGTAGTTGACTACATGAGTAGGAGGGACTAGCTACCCCAATGACTCATCGTCAATAAAAGAGAAAACGATAACTCATTATTTTGTTAGAAGTACCTTTTAATTTTATTTTTAAATAGTAAAAAAAAAACATGTTCATCACTTATATCGATTGAATGCATTTAATTATTAAATATACGTGTTTAGGAAATAATATCTCTATATTAGTTTTTTCTTTCTCCTTGATTATATACAGCGCATATTTTTATAGAATAATTGATTGTAAATCTATTATAATATTATTAAGTTGTTAGTTGTGTTTAATATTTTAAAAATAACTCTCTTTGTCAGACCTAAGTTAAATTTGTTGAATGTTTGGTGATAGAATTTAGACTTTATTTTAAGGAGTAAAACTAGTAATATTTGGTTTGAAAGAACTAGTTGAAATTGACAATGTACTTGGAATGTGTTTCATTTAACCAAACTAAATGAACTACATTATTATTGACAAAATCTATATGTTATGTTTTATATTTAAATTGGATGGAGTAACTCTATCGTATTTTATTTCATAATTGAATTATAAATGTGATAGGCATTTTAATTGATTTATTTTGTCATGTTATTCTATCATGCTATGTTAGTTGATTTTTACATGTTGTGCATAATTGGAGATTGAATGTCTTAGATATGTTTATATACTAAGTTTGAATCTTGAGGGTGGTTAAGTTAGATATTAGTTCACTCACCGCAAATTTCGAGGACGAAATTCTTTAACAAGGGGAGAATTGTAACACCCTAAATTTTATGATAAACTATTTTATTAATTAAATAAGATTTTAAATAATTAATTTGATGTTAAAATTATTATAAAATATATATTAATAAACTTTGTGATTAATTTCCGTTATATAGGTGATTTTTATGATGTGCTAGTTTTGTATATACTAGATTACATGAGTGATATAAATAATAAATATTATATTTTATTATTTGATATATTTTTTTTAAAAAAATAATAGTATTTAGTGTAATATATATTTTAAAGAAAAAGATTTTATACGATTTTACGTATATATACGCACACCCAATTAATATATCATTCTTTTATGCGTTTGACTATTATCAAATGTGTACTTAATTATATTTATTTAATTCTAAATATATTTTATTTTAATTATTTACTTTATAAATAATTATCTTGAGATAGTGGTAATATTGTGTTTGATTTTCTTTATTTTTATATACTTATTATGATATTGTGATTATATATATATTTAGTATGATTTAGTAATTAATATAAAGTGTTAATTTTATACGTATTTATTTTATAATTTTGAATATTCTCTAATGATGATAGTATTTTAATGATAGTATTTTATATTAGAAAAAGTATCATTAGGGTGATTATTTTGAATATGAGAGTTTTGATTATTAATATATTTTAAAAGATTAATTACTTTATTTTATAAAATATTAGTTTGGAAATATTAGCAATATATAGTAATTAAATTATGTTAAAAAAAATGTTAAAACATTAGTTTTAGTAATTATTGATTTTATTTAAAAATAAATAAAGGGATTTGGGTTTTACCAACCCTAATTGTTAATAAAATAAAACAAAAAAAAAAGGGGAAGGGAGTTGAAAGGGCAGCCGTAAAACTAAAGAGAAAACACAAGTGATCGATAACTGTTCCAGAAACCTTTCTCCATTTTCCTCCAAATTTGAGTATGTTGTTTCTTATATTTAGTTAGTCAATTAAACATAATTTTTCAGATTTTTAACAACTCCAATTTCTCTCTAAAATACATCGACTTTTCCGTTTGTAGAATTCGTTATTTTCCACCGTTCTCCTTCACCGTAAGTTCGATTTGAGTGAAACCAACGCCAAAACGACCGTGTGAAAAGTGGCTATATTATCCACTGATTGGTTTTTTGATTTATGGTAATTTTCTTTGACCGATTTTCGAATTTAATTTTTTAGAATATCTCTTCATAATTTATTTTTGACGTTTACCCATAAATTATCGAGTTAGATCGATTGAAGGACAAAGAGTCAAAGAACAAAGACTGTTTGGGCGTTGAATCATATTCATAGGTGAAAGCGTCGAAATAAGGTAAGGGGTGAGAGAGCGTTTGAATTCATGAGTGTAATATATTGTGAGATGAACGGGAAAACCGTATTTCCAACGATTCATCCGGGGCTCGCTACGTATGACAGTAGCCCTTTGAGGGATAAATTAATTAATGTGAAAATATGGAAATTGTGAGATTAAAATATAGAATAGAAATATTTGTAGGGTGTTGATTGATTTAATTTGTTTGAATGAGTGGCATTTGATATTATTGTGATATTTGATTTAATTTTGTTAAATGTGTTGCATTTGATATTATTGTGATATTTGATTTAATTTCTTTAAATGTGTGGTGTGTGATATTATTGTGATATTGGTTGTTGAATTAATTTTATGCATATGTTTGATTAGAATAGTTTAAATGATGTTATAATAAAAATAGATGTGTTGTGATAATTATATGTAATGATGATAATGTATTGATTAATGATAGTGATATTGTGATGAGAATATTGAATTAAACTCATAGTTGATGAAATAATGGTGATTTCAATTTGTGTTTGAGATGACGGTATTAATGGAGTATCATATACCAACGAGGGGAGAAAATAAATATTGTGAATTTGTGATGTGGAGATTATTTTGTCATCATATAGGTAGGGCCTGACAAGCTTAGTGATTCTGGGGAAGTACAACTGAATGAGCCTGATCGTGGCGGTCTGCTATCTAGCCTTAAGGCAAGATTGTTAGACCTTGGAGGTATTCGGGTGGGGAATTCCTAGGTGACTTGGAGGTCGCACTCCAAATGTTGGGAGCTACCACGCAACACACGTTTATCTCGACTGTCGCGTATATGTGTCTCGGGTTGAGTTGAGGGGATCTATGAGGACAGAGCCAATTTGAATTGTCCGTCCACTGGGATAGTGACATAGTATCAAGCCTCCTAACCAAGTACTTCAGAGTTAGAATGGTACCACATTGTGAAGTAGAGTCTAAGCTCATGCATAGCATTGCATTTACTTGTGATTGTTTTGTGGTGATTGATGTGTTTCAAAAGTAATAATAATTACTCTTAGATGATTTGATGCATATTATAATGAGATGATTATCTTACTTGAGTGAAGTTGATGTTATAATATGATACTATTTACTTAAATATTTTGATATATCGTAATGTGATTATGATACGGTCTACTATGATTGTTGCGTGTTCTTCTTACTTATATTATACTATTAACATGATTTTGAAACTCATCTCCTTCGTTGTTTGTGTTTGACTGTCTTGGCCCTGCGTTTGCGAAATCGCAGTTGTTACAGGTTAATAAGTCTTGAAGTTCAAGTTTGAGAGGAACCCCGCTCTGATAGGTGATACCGGGAATAAGGATTGTAATTTGTATTTTACTTATTTATTTTGAAATGACTTTTGTATGAAAACCATATAAGTACTAGTAGGTTTTTAGAATTAAATCAAGAAATTATACTTAATTTAAGCTTATTGAGATTGCCCTATGGAGTAAAGAAGTTAGAGTGTTCCTTTTGATTTTTGAAAAACGTGATATCCTAAAATAAAAATTAAAGTTTTTATTTTCTTGGAAACATATTTTTATTTATCCGCTGCCAATTTTATAGAAAATATAATATGAATTATTATATATATTATTTTGGGGTTTATGGTGTCACATAGCTCGATACAAAAAATTCATATTCTCTAGGTGGAATGTCTAGAGGTACTGAGTTAGTAAACTTTCCAAAGCCTGGTATCTAGCGATCCTTGCAAAATTTTGAATAATGCACATCACGAATAACCTAGCATACATTAATTTTGGTATTAGGCCCACTTTCGAAATATTCCTCTAAGTATTATAAGCAATGTTGCGTTGTTGGATAAAAGAGGTGTTCATAATACCACAATAACATCAAATCACAAGAAAATACAATGTTATGCATGAACTGTTATTTTTAGAAAATATATAAAATAGTATTATAGCACATGATAGAAAGGTCCATGTGCAGAATCCGCATATAGTGGTTTTGGAGAGTTTATTATATAATATATTATTTTGTGTTCACATTATAGGTAGCATGTATATAAAGAGAGGTATCCATAAGATATTAGTATCACTTAACAATCTGTAATAAGAAAAATGTCAAATCTTAGCATAGATGCTGCATACCGTTCATCTGTGCACAATGAATGTTACATATTTGTGAAAGAAAGGTATGTGGTTGTGAATTATAATCCTGGAGGCAAGAAGGAAAAGATTATTCATGGGCCGAAGCATATTTCCGATGGATTCCCAATGCTCATCGGAACTGAATTTGAAAAGGGAATAGATTGTGCCTTTGATGGTGATAACAATGAAGCATACATTTTCTCTGGAAAATATGGTGGCAAAATAGACTATGTTAACCTCACATTACTTAAAGATAAAACTCCAATTAAGGATATGTTTCCTAGTCTCAAGGATACTAAACTTGTAAATGGAATAGATGCTGGAATAAGGTCCACCGGAAAAGATGTTTTCTTATTCAAAGGTGATGAGTATGTTCGTATAGACTATCAATCTGAGCTTGTTAAGTCTAATAAGTATATTCGCACTGGTTTTCAAAGTTTGGTTGGGACAGTCTTTGAATTTGGAATTGATGCTGCTTTTGCTTCTCATGTTCAGAATGAAGCTTACATTTTCAAAGGAGATTACTATGCACGTATCAATGTTGCCCCAGGCACAGCTAGTGGTGACTTTATTGTTGGTGGTAGAATTAAGAGGATCCATGATGATTGGCCTGCTCTTCATTCTATACTCAAAAACTAGAAAAATTTGAATTTATGTTCCTTAATGTAATGTTTGTTGTAATAAGTGTGGTAGGCTTTGCCTCATTGCCCTACATCTTCTCATTTCTTTCTTCTATCTATCTTTAATGCTCTTACTTTTACCTCATCAATGTAACACATGTGTGCTTCAATCTTCTTTCCCTTTTCTAATGTTATAAAATTCTTACTTTTTCTGCTTTGTCAATATTCCATAATTGTCTTCTCCGACATGAATAGTTTTCAATTGTTACATCTACTATCACTCTTAGAATACATCTTCATCAAATCAAATAATTGTTGTCTTAGTAAGTAGAAATGTTTTAATAGTGACCGAATGATTGTTATAATGACCTTGCAGTGGATCTAAATAGTATATAATTTAAGAGGTGACATTGATGGCAAACAACATCCAATGTTGCCTACAACAACAAAAATTTGGTTAGTAAATTTTTTTACACAACTGATAAAGTATCATAAAATATAAAATATAAAGATAAAAATATCTAATTACCTTGAATTATATGGCGCAAGAAACAACTTATCATTCTCTTTATTTTCCAAAAATATATCAACGACATGTTTTTTTTACGTTAACTGGATCAAGTTTAAACATGGATAGCTTATGGGGAGATAAAAATGAAAATCTATCTGTCAATTTGCACATGCACACCAACTTTTCATACAAATATCTTCAATGAAAATATAAAATTAGATTAATTACTAATAAATATGGCAGTGATGCAATTAAAAGTAATTTTTATCTTAAATAAATTATTTTACATTACCTAATGTATATGTTGATGACAGTAGCACTCAACTCATTATGATTGTGATGTTCATATATGTGCTCTTTATTAAGTTATTCTTCATACTCTTCTCCGAAAATACCTTTCTCCATGTGTATGATACGTGCATCATTGCTCTCCATATTCATTTGTTTTGTTATGTCAAGACACGACCCAAATCGAGAAAGGCGTTGATGACTTATTTTAAGAACAACAACTAATTTTCCATGATCCAGTTTTTGAATTTTGGCAGATTTATTTTTACCACAAACATGCATTTGCGGTGCGGTGGATTTCTAGAAGATTTAGGGGAAATATATTTAGGATTAGGGGAAGCAGGTTAATTTTTGGCAGATTTATTTTAGGAGAAGCAGCTAAATAAATTAGTGATTGAATAAATATTATACCACGAACCTGCATTTGTGGTGTGACGGGTTTATTTTTTGAATCAACTTTCTTTACATTTTTGGTAGGTTTTGCTTGAATGTGAAAAAAAAATGAGGTTGACCAGTTTGTTAGTTATTATAGTTAGCTAATCATTTTGTATACAATTGATGTATTTGTCAAACCTTTTCTGGTAAAATGACTAGCTCTTGGTGAGGAATATTCTTATCATTCCCTTTAGACTTTCTAAGAATCTAAATAAATATGAAATTAAAGTTAATAGCGGAAAAATCAACAATTAAACATAATCAATCATAATCATACAATTAAACATACAAAGCAATTAAACATATCGTATTTATGCCAACAATATTTTTGAGTCATGCCATATAACTACCTATTGCTTTTCTCAAAAACTTCATATCTCCATCTTGTCAGGTATAGGAAATGATGCAAGTGGTTCTAAAGCAATCACAAGTGAAACTTTAACATGGCCGACAAGGATCATATTATTGTGTAATACTTCTCCCAAGATGTTGTACAATGTTTATTATCCAACCATGCAATGAGTATGGATGGATAAATATAGCACGCAAGACGAGACACCCTAAATCAATAGTTAATACATAAGTATGTGAAACAATTAGGTTGAATGAATTTCTTATTTTATTAAGTAACTAATTACCTCTTGAAGAATTTTACGACCAATGTTGCAACTACCATTTTTACTTTCCAATTGTATTTCACGTTGACACTCCAGAAGTTGCTTTTCCTTATCCTTTTTCACCAAATATGCAACTTGCTCTGTTAGGATTTTCAGTGCATCTAGTACTTGCTCATTAGATAGATTTGTGCGCTTCTCATGTGAAAAATAGATTTATGGAGTTACGCAAAATCATTTACCCCTCACACGGCCAAAATATTCAGGAACATTAAATACCTTACCAAGGATGTCCCTGCAACTAACTTGTTTATTCTCCACTGTATTTTAAGAACATTGTTCTAGATTCTCCTAAAATACATGTAATATTAAAAAGATAAATTCAATATAATTTTTAAAAGACAATATACTTTCACATTGTTCTATCACTTGTTGAACATTTTCATTATCAGCTATTCCGTCCTTATTCAAACGAGTCTCTTTCCACAAAATATGACGACCTAATGCTTGATCAGATTTTGTCTCTTGAAGCTATTCGTTAAGACATAAACAAAATATTAGTTAGAAACTATAGTTTATAATCTACCACATTGTATAAAAGTGATGTTTACTTACAATTTTATGGAAGCATTGGATTTTATGCTCTATCGTGATTTTCCGTACGTATACTCTATATATAAAAAAAATAACGATCATGTAAAAAAAATACGCCAAGAATATGAATAAAGCACACATACTAATAAATTAATATTACTACAAAAGCGGGGTCTACACATTTAGCTACAAAAGCACTCCACTCTTCATTTGATATGTAGTGTTTGTATATTTTCGGAGCTTCAACATTCAAATTTCCATTAAGATCTCTTAAGTAGCAATTTGACAAATGAGATCTAAATCCTCTGTGTATTTTTTCGGCAACTCTAAGCACATAATTTTTTCTCACATCATCAACGTTAAAAGCTAACTGCAAACCAAATAAATATAGAGTTTTAGTAAAAGTATTTCAATAGAAAAAATTCTAAGTAACAAAAAAGTGGAGTAAAAAAGTTACTTGTATATCATTCTACAATATATCTTTAGCATCCTTCAAATTTTTATCTCTCCAATCATCAATTGTTATTGGGTAATTTTGACGAACAACAGCACCAATGTAACTTACCACCATTGAACGGTTGGACTCAATTGGTTGGCCACTTTGATTCCATCCCACCTAATAAACTCATAGAGTAAGTGCATGCTTTCAAAAAAGATAAAAAATAAATTCTAAACAAAGTATAATATACCTCAAATTTAATTCCATTACTTCTTGCTTTGATGACTATTTGCATAATAGTTGCCCCATGTTTAACTTCGTTTTCCTAACTATTAGTGTTGACAACTTTATCATTTTGAGGAGTTAAATCATTATTGAAATCCATTTATCTACACATTTGACACAGTATAATTATAATTTCAGTTCAGTATAAGTTCAACAAGTTCAACATATGACAAGTCTAAGTAGCAGTATAAGTTCAATGCTAGTACAAGTCTAAGTAGCAGTATAAGTTCAACATGCAGTTTATTGACAACAACAATCGATGAGTTTAGAGTTACCACTTCGCTTAAGTAGAAATGACAGAGAACAACAAGAAGAGGGCGCATTAGTTAGTAGAGTATCGGTAGGGTTGATATGAGAGGGTTCGTAAGGATAGTAGTGAAGAAGATTCGCACTTGGGAGAAGAGGGTCTATAGGGTTGGTATGGAGAGTAATGAAGATGGAGAGTATGTAATGAAGAGGAAAATGAAGAGGTTTCGCACTGCCAAGTTCGTAGGGAGAGTACGTAATGAAGAGGAAAATGAAGAGATTTATTATTATCAGTTTACTTGATAATTTTAAAAAAAAAAAAAAAACCTTTTACAGTGCTCTTCCAAAAAGTACTTTAAAAGACCTAATCTATTACAACGCTTCCACAAAAAGCTCTTTAAAAGACTATATATAAAGCGTCTTATGATCCTTTTACAGCGCTTATAGAAAGACTGTATAAAATGTGCTATATGAGCATTGTATAGCACTTATAGAAAAAGTGTTGTAAATGATTTGTAATATAGATTTTAAAAGCCTTTTACAGTGCTTATTTAGCATTTTGGCATATACGCATTGCATTAGGGTGTTTGACACGCGAGTCATGTTTGATATATTGTGATGATTGTATATGTATGCTCAATTGTGATTGTGTCCTAATTTGTAAGTTGATTGTTTGGATTTGTGTGTAAGTGTGGATTGATTGTGAAACCATTTAAAAGTTGATTTCTGCATTTTTTGATGTGTATTCGAATACAAGAAGGTTGTATTCGAATCCATATGTCCTGATTTGGCTACTGACTTCTGAAACAGCACTGTATTCGACTACAACAATGTTGTATTCGAATACAGATGTGCTGATTTTGCTACTGACTTGCAAAACAGCACTGTATTCGAATACAAAGATGATGTATTCGAATACGATAGTGCAGTTTTGTTAAAAACTTCATTTTTCAAGTAGTTTATGCATGTTTGACATATGAAAACCCTTTCAAGGAGCATGCTAACATGAAAGGTTATTTTGTGCATTTAAAATTTAAATGCTAAGTGATATTTGTTAATTTCGGTTGGTGACCTTTACAATTATTGTGAAAATCTGGACTTTGCCCTCATATGAGAATCAGGATCGTCCTATCGAGTAGTACCCTAGAGATGGATACGTAGTTAGACATACCTGACCGATGCTGTGTCAGAAGGATGTTGCGCGGCACGTGGAGATCACTCGGGTCGTATAATTTTTTTTTTTGAAATCATGATCAGATTAAATGGTTGTATAGGGGATAGATGTATTTCTTTGGTGTATGTATTTATTTCAATTTGGAAGATTGTGCCTATACCTCATATTGTCAGCTAGACTTTTATTTTGATGGGTCCATGTACCGATTTTTGATGTGACGTGGGGGAGTTAAAATTCTTGGAGCAACGCTTTTGTATAGGTGTCTGCCGAGAATACCCCAGGGGTATGAGCTATGTCTGATAGGCCTCATAGCCCCGGTGTATTTTGATGTTTTAAATATTTGTTGACTTTTGTCGTTATGTTACGACTTAAGTATTTTATCCAAATGTATTTCTTCTTTTATTTAAGAAATTCGATTTCTGTTTGTTTTACAAAAAAAAAAAAGGCTATTACAATTGAAATTCTTTGTTTTGTTTTAAATTTGTTTTAAAAATAAATAAAAAAATACATTCGCGCTGTTAAAAATCGGAGTGTTACACTTTCAGCAAAAGTGTTGCAAACATTATGACCCTACAACAGTGTTTTTGCAAAAGCGCTTGTCAGAAAAGCGTTGTTGTATCTCCGGTTAATTTTAAAATATTATACAAAGTTTTTAGTTAAAAAGCGATGTAAAAGATGCACTGTAAAATATTATTTTTGACACTGTGACTTATGATTTAAATTCGGCATTGGCCCAAATTTCAATAATGCGTTGAATTTGTATTTCTTTGACTAATTGCTCCAGATCTTGTGATTGCTTTCTTGTATTATTAATGCTTACTTTTTAGCACATCAATGTAAGACATGTGTGCTTCAATCTTCTTTCCCTTTGCTAATGTTATAAAAATCTTACTTTTTCTACTTTGTCAATATTCAATAATTGTCCTCTGCTAAGGAATAGTTTTCAATTGTTACATCTATTGTCACTCTTAGAATACATCTTCATCAAATCAAATAATTATTGTTTTAGTAAGTAGAAATGTTTTATCTTTCTTTTTTTAGTATCTTAGTTTGAAGAAGTAAGATGATAAGAAAATGAAGAAAGAAAGAAAGAAAAATATTAACAAAAAAGAAGCCAAAGTATAGAAGGAAAACAATTGGATCAACAATATGTTATCTTTTGCTCTTTTAACTAAAAATATGCTATTCTTTTTTTTTTTAACTAAAAATATGTTATCTTTTTATCCTTCTCAAAATAACATTTTTTTTATTGCTTTTAAGGTGACACTTTGGGACGGATAGGCATGAACTAAAACCCTATAGATCTACATATAATTTTTATTATTTATCTTTTACTTTATATTTATTTTGATTCATTCGATCATTAGAATCCCTTATAATAGTTGCATATTTGTGTTGCATTTGGCAGCCACAAATAAGTCAGACACAAAGGTTTGTGGCGGACAAAACAGCCACAAAATTGAGTTTTTATTGTTACCATTTGTCAGGGCTTAAGCCCTCATAAAATTGTGACGGAAAAGTATGTCACAAATTTGTGAGGGCTTAAACCGCCACAAAAGTTGTCTTTTGTGAGGGCTTAGGCCGCCACAAATGTGTGACTTTATTTATAAAAATAATTATGAAATTTGAATTTAATATTAAAAAATGATATTATATATAAAATTAATATTAATATAATTTAAAAATAAAAAATTTAAATTTAAATTAAATTTAAAATAAACATTATATATAAAAATAAAAATATAATCTTAATATTAATTAAAGTATTACTACCAAACCAAAAATTAAACACACCATAATTAAATAGTAATGTATAATATATTCATAAAATTCAAAAATATTATTAATTGGTGTTGGAGACAACATAGTTTGAAATTGCATTTCATCTTCAAGTACACCGCCACTAGTCTTCGACCTAAACAACACGGTCATTAATATGATCGATGATGTATATATAAATTGCTTTATTTTTCAAAAGCATTATTTTGTTATTAGCATCTACAAATTACTAAATAATAAATTATGTCATACTTTATATGTCAATTAAGAGATTATTTACAAACAATATAATAAATCATAATAGATACTATATATATATATATAAACTAAAATAAAATTTTAAATGAACTTTAATGAACTTTTTCATAAAATAAGTCCTTATAAACAAAAGTTGAGATGGTAAAAGTATATAAATTTTTGTAGGAACTCAACTACAACTCTTTGTAATGACTAACAACAAATATTAATATCATTAATTTTAATAATGTTTTTTAAAAAATAGTTACATTAAAATGAATAAATTTTACATTTGTTTCAAATTTTTATTTATCATATATTATGTAAAAAAACATAATTTTTAATTTTTTTTGGACAAATCTACTAACATTTCAAATGATGAACTTTTATGTATTTTAAAAATAATATAAAAATATTTTATATTTAATATTACATATTTTATGATTAGATCATTATTATAAATCTTTTTTTTCATAAGTATTATTTTGTTTCTAAAAAAATTACAATTTGCAAATAAAATTATATTTTACTAACATAATGAATCATAATACCAAAAATAACTACAAAAAAAAAAATTACACTTCATCAACATTTTAAAAAATAACTACATTTTAATTTTAGTATAAATTTTATGATTTAAATATATTTTACTAGTAATTTTTTTTAACAAATCTTACTAATATTAAACTTTAAAAATAATATTATACCCAATTTTAAAAATAATATATTATATTTTCTAAAATAAAATATTAAGTATAAAAATAGTTTATAACC
The DNA here is from genome assembly GCF_000331145.2 of Cicer arietinum. NCBI lineage: Eukaryota > Viridiplantae > Streptophyta > Magnoliopsida > Fabales > Fabaceae > Cicer > Cicer arietinum. The sequence continues at coordinate 43,841,037 of NC_021160.2, read as the reverse complement.
ATATAATTTTTTTAATAATAATTATATAAATTACTAATCTATAGCACCACATTTTAATAATAATAATAATTTTTTTTAATAATAACCATATAAATTGATGTCGAATAGTGTCTGACTTGAAGCTTATAAACAACTAACAACTCTTCGCAATAAACACTGTAACACCCAAGTTTTATAATAAATTATTTCACTTATCTAATAGGAATTAAAAAAAATATTATTATTATTTTGTTGCATGTGTTTATAATATGTGTTGATAAATAATTACAATTAATATTTCTTTCATGTGTATTTCCTATAGTCTGATAATTTCTCGTGTGTTGGCTTAATAATTTATTTAAATTATTGATATGGATATTAAGTATATTTATTTTTATATTAATTTTAAATTGTTATTATTTTTTTTGTGAAATATGTTATCATTATTGCTAACTTGATATTTAATAATTACTTATTTATTTTTATTCTAATGATAGCAATGTTAATAGAAAAGTTTTGAATAATAATAATAATATAAAATATAAAAAATGGCCGAAACAATAGAAATCAGTTTAGTGGCTATTATAAGTCATATCTGGTCCCCACCGCCTAACACCAATAATCCTACATACTTCAGCAAACCAAATGCACGCCGCTGAAAAAAAAAATAAAATAAAAGAAAACTTGCAGACTTCATCTCTTTTCTTTGGCCACCGTCTTTGTAACCAAACACCCGACACAATTCAATTCTTTTATCTTCCATTGTATACGGATGAATGACCAATACCTTCCTTCTCTTTTCATTATCTTCATCAAAATCACTCTCGTTTATATGTCACATGAAGAAGAAATCAAACTCTGACCTATTCCTTCTGGCATCAACATTTCCGCAAAAGCTTTTTTGGCCGCCATAGTGGCGCACTAAAACATCGACAAGCAATTTCGCGTTCTCCACGTCGATTTGTCCTCTATCTCTTCATTTTTAAGTTTCGCCAACATTCACGAAAACCCGACGGCGGTGGCGTTACGGTAAGTGCGTTCCGATCAACCTAGCATTCATCGTTCATTTTGTTATGAACCTGTCATAATTAAAGTTAGATGTTGATGCACTTTTAATTTTAATTTCAGTGTTGTTGTTATCCATAAGCATCGTTTCAAGTCATTCGTGTCGGTAAGGACCTCTGACATTATTTTTCTCCATTCCATAATTTCAATTTTGTTTCTGCTCTTAATATCATTTATTACATATTTGACATTTTTATCATCATCGCAAATTATCAGCTACGATTTGGTTATTCTCTGGACCCGCTTTCAAACAATTTATTTCTGGATTGCTCCGACGTTGCTGAAATTAATGTCTTATCGTACGAGATCGCCAAATGAGGTATAGGGTGAGAGAGAGTTCGAATTCATGAGTGTAAATTAAGTGAGATGAACGCGAAAAATCGTATTTCCCATAATTCATTCGGAGCTCGCTACGTACAGCTGAATCCCTTTGAGTAATAATTAACTAACGAGAAAACTTGAATTTGGTGAGGTTAAAATACGAGTTAGAAACTTTTATAGGGTGTTGTTTGATTTAAATTTTGAAGCGTGTATGGTAGTTAAATTATTGTAGAATTGTGTATTTGATGTATTCTATGTTTGGTTTATATCTACCATAATATTGTTATATGATATAAAATGTGATGAATTGTTATTAAATTAATTTCAATTGAATAGTGCGTGTGAATGATTTTGTATTATTATATTGTAGTGAAAATCATATATTATTGGAGTTTGTGTATTATGATGATAAATTCTGAATGTAATATATGACTATGAAAATATGCATTGATCATTACTTGTTGACCTATGATGTTACTACCTTGATGAATATCACGAAATGCATATTGCATTTTATTGAATAGTGATGAACTTGACTTGTGTCAATGATGGTTCTCTTAATGGAGTGAGTAACCAAGACCAACAAGGGGAGAAAATAGATGTTGATAACTTTTGAAGTGTAGATTATTTGGTCATCATATAGGTAGGGCATGACAAACCTAGTGATTCCAGGGAAGTACAAATGAATGAGCCTGATCGTGGCGGTCTACTGTTGAGCCTTAGGGTAAGATTGTTAGACCTTGGAGGTATTCGGGTGGGGAATGTCTAGGTGACTTGGAGGTAGCACTCCAAATGTCGAGAGCTACCATGCAACACGTGTTTACCTCGACTGTCACGTATATGTGTCTCGGGTTGAGTTGAGGGGATCTATGAGGACATGGCCAAATTGAATTGTCTGTGCACTTGTGTGGTGGCATAGTATCAAGCCTCCTAACTAAGTCCTTCAGAGTTAGAATGGTACCAAAGAAAGAGGAGGAGTTTAGAGTATAAGAGCATGCATAATATTACTTGATTTGTGTGTTTACTTACTTGATGTTATGGATTGTATCAATGTTTTACCTTGATTATTCTTGTTGATTGTGATTTAATATGATACTGTGTTTAATATATTTTACGAGTTCTTCTCAATTATTGTATACTATTACATGTTTTCGAAACTCACCCCTCGTTGCTTGTATTTGGCGCTTGCGAGAGCGCAGTCATTTCAGGTTATCAGTTGGTGATCCACGCTCTGATAGGTGATACTGAGTGGGAGTAATTTGTCATATTTTATTGAGTTATGAATTAATTTAGATTTTTATAAATTCGATTGATCAATTGTCTTATTTTTATCTTTTATTCAGATGTAGAAATTAGTTGTCTATAAGTTTAGCACGCGTTTTCATGTCAGAAATTTTTATTTAATAAACCTCAACTATATTCGATATTAAAGGGTTTTTAATTGAAATTTTTTTTATGCAAGCATTTTGTGTAAGTGTGAATTTGACTTCCTGAACTTTATAGTTTAAAAGAAAATTTGTATACTGTATTTTGGAACCGCTGCGAATCTCTTTCAAAACTAGTGTATTTTACTTTTTATTTCAATTTGAGTTTAGGGTGTCACAAACACAATAGCACCACTGTCAAAATAAAAATTAAATAGTATTTATTAAATAAATAACTTCAAATCAAAAATAATATTAAAAAACAAAATATAAAATAAAAACTTACCGAAATTCAAGAGATGATGTAGAAAAAATATTTGTAGAGAGAAGGTAGGGAGATAATTTAGAGAGAATGTATAGAGAAAATTCAAAGAGAACGTAGAAATGAAAAATGAGAGGAGTAGTGATATTTATAGGAGAACATATAGCTTTTATGGCGGCCTAGGTAGTCAAAAACGATTGCCTTTGTAGCGGCTTAGGCAGTCACAAAAGGCTTCCTTTGTGGCGGTTTTACCCTCACAAAATGCTCATTTGTGACGAAATTTACCTTTATAAAAGTGTTATTTTGTGTGACGGCTTAAGTCCTCACAATACTCCAATATTGTGATTTTGTGAGGGTTTAGGCCGCCACAAAATTCTGCTGAAATTTTAGTACATTGTGAAGGGTTTTTCAGCCACAAATAACAACCAATTTGAATTTTAGTATTTGTGAAGACTTTCTCGATCAGTAATTGTGAGATTTTTTTCGACCACAAAATATTTTTTAAGTTGCCACAAAATCAATGTTTTCTTGTATTATATATATATATGTACTAACTTATAAAAAAATACAAAATAGACATAATGAATGCTTACATCAACAAAATAAGAAAATCATTCATAATGTAATTTTATTATAATAAGAAAATATTAAATGTTGACAATTGAATGTTTAACATTTAAATATACAATTTAGGAAATTTAAATTATATTTTATATAAAATTCTAAAAATTAATTAATAACATTAAAAATAATTATTTTGTTTATAATAATAACCGAAATAAATATGTTGCTATTATTATTCTTTTTACTATTGAGCAAGTTGGATTTAACTAATTTATATTGGTGACTTAATAATTGTTTTAAGAGATCAAGCCCATTGCTAATTGCACTTGTGATTCTGGATTTTTCTCTTGCACCACCCATCTAATTAATATAAACATTGCAAAATAAAATATGGATAAATCGATCTTCTATAGATCCTACATTTTTCTATTGTAATGCTATGTATCCCACATTTTTAGCTGGCATGGCAACATGCTTAGGGGTGGTTTATTTTATCAAACATTTTTAAATTTGTGAGCATTTAATAATTGTTAATAAAATATTAGAGACTCTTGAGATAAATAATTGTTTATATATATATATATATATGCAGAAATAATAAAATATTAAAATATACATCTAAAAGATATAAAATTAAAAAATAAAAACAGAAAATATTTTCAGAGAGTAAACTGCCTCTTAATTTTCAAATGGGTATATTTCAAAGGCAAAGGTTGGCAATATGAAATTAGGCTTTAAATAATCCATTTTATGTACAAATTAAAATAATCCTTTGTGAAAGCAGAGTTTTAAAAGAATTAACATCAATGCTCCATGACTGCAATGTGAGATTAATAATGGTGAATAGTCTTAACGTGCTTTGGATATGAATTTTAAAATTTGTTATTTTGTGCACTACAAAAAAAAAAAAAAAATCTATTGTTACACTTAACTTTTAGTAATATATTTTTGTTTGTCACTACAGAGGGAGTGTCACATATTCTAATTTAATATTAATATATAATAACTGAAATATTCACATCAAAAAATCAATTTACCCCTTCACCCAAAATTCTTTTCACGCAACAACAATTCACCACTTCAACAAAAGTCGATTCATGCAACAACTATTCACGTCTTCATCTCAGAAATTGTCAAAATTGATTTTCGTTCTTCAACTCCAAAGATAGATTCTGAAAGCATGGAAAGATAGATTTTAGAGAAAAGATTTTCTGATCAAATTAGTGGAGAAATATATTTTTTGTATGATCTAATTTCATTTCAATATTGCCACAAGGATATGATACTCATGTTAGTGCTATAATTAAAATGTTAGGAATGCAAGTAACATGCATTTAATAGAATTAGTAAAATTAAATTATATTTTATTGTATGTTTCAATAGTATTAGTTAATAAAAATAAATTATAAATTTAAATTTAATTTACTGGTATTAATAATTTAGAATTACAATTAGTAGGAAAATAAAATAAATTTAATCTAATAAATAATAATAAGTTTTAGTGACAGACAATACCGTAGAAATACATTAATTATTTATTTATATTTTTCTAGGTTTTAGTGACAAACATTATCGTAGGAATAGATTAATTCTTTATTTATATTTTTCTAGGATTTAGTGACAGACAATACCGTAGCAATAGACCAATTCTTTATTTATATTGATATAGTTTTTAGTGACAGTCGTTGTTGTAGGTAGAACTCAAAACATGCACTGACATTCCTCAAAGTATAGCAAGACGTCCCTTTAAAGTTGATAATGAATCTGAGTGTCACTCAAAATATTATTGATCTTTATCTATAATTTTTTACTTTTAGTGATAAACTTTGTGTATCATTATAAGTCAATTTTTTTTTTAGTATCACATTAACAGATACTTCTACAAAAACATTTGATATCATAATCTCTTACCCTTAAATAAGAAAATTGTCAAATCCTCCCATAGATACTGCATTCCGTTCATCTAAGCACAATGAATGTTACATAGTGAAAGAAAAGTATGTTATTGGATTAGATTGTGACTTTATTGTCGGTAGTAGAATTAAGAGGATCCATCATGATTGGCCTGCTCTTCATGGTTTATTTAAAAACTAGATCCAATTGTAAGCCACTTCTAAAAGAAAATACTTTTAGTGACCAAGATTAATAATGGAAAAAATAAGAATTAATTGGTTTAATATTGCTTGCTTTTGTTAATGTTATAAATATGTGACATTTACTTTCTATTTATTGAAATTGATTGTCTTTCTTAGCATTATAATATAATGGAAAGAAGATAAAAGATATTAGAAAGTATAAGATTATCCATGTAAATGTTGAGGTAAACCCTCTTACTTTATTTACAAGAAAAAATAAAACATAATGTATGTTAAAAAATGACACTAGAATCAGTTTGAAAAAACCTACTTAAAAATCTGTGTTAATTAAAAAGTGCAGGCACGATGACATTTTTCTAACCGGAGTGAGATTTAAAACGGCCTGCCACATTTTAAGTCGGATATTTATAAAATAAGAAAATAATATTATGAAATTGAAAGACGTCAGGAAATATTGTCAATCCGTTAGTTTGTTATGTTATCAAGATTGACGTAGATGTTAACTATTTATGTGGCTAGTTCAAATGTTAGTCAACTCATTGTCACATAAGAGAATGATTAATTAACTCGATTTAAGAAATATGAGGGGTTAATTTGTGTGATTTTAAAAGCAAAATTGAAACTACATCATCATTCAAACGGTAACATCTTCATCTATATAATTCATTATTGTTCTTCTTCAACGATTTCAAATGTTCTTCTTCTAAGAATTTTCATTTATATAATTCTTCTTCATTTTTCATGGTTTTCAAATAGTAGAAAATGAAAGAATCAAAAACTATTTTATTCTTCCTCCTCCATAGATAAAAGCTTGAACCCGATGATTCTTAAATATCATTGTGAAAGAAAAGTTGTTGTTAGATTGTTGCAACAAAAAAAAAAACTTTGGAAAATTCTTTTCATTTGCCAAAGGTAATTTTTCATTTTTGTTTCCCCCATTCATGAAAATCTAGTGTTGTCCCAAGAGATACCTATCCAATGAGATATATCAGGAACTAGAAAAAAAGGAATGATAACTCAAGAACTGTATTGCAATTTTTAATATGACTATAGGGACCAAATTGTTAGTAAGTAAGCAATTTCAGGGGTTGGTCTGTGTATATTGATTCTGATTTTTGTAAGTTAAAACATATGGACTTGGAGGCACAATTATATATTGTGATGGATCTATACAACCATTCATGAATGCCCCACTATCCATCAGGAGACCTACACTCCCACCTAATTTTGTCTTCCATTTTTCTCTATTGTTATTTCAAAGTTTACTTAGTCATTTCTCCAATTTTTCTAATTTTCTCCTCCAAATTGAGGCACAAGAGGTACAAAGTCAAACTAAAATTTCACTTTCACAACATGGACCCACTCGTAAAGATCAAGTGTTGTCCCAACAGGTACATGTCTAAGGATAGAATGATAACTCAAGTCACATATTGTAATTTCTAATATGACTGTAATGACCATATTGCTAGTAATTAGTGAGCAATTTTAGGAGTTGACTTGTGTACACTGATTCATATTTTTACAGATGAAAACATATGGACTAAGAGGACTAGTTATATAGCATAACGGATTTTGTATAAGGTCACCACCCATCAGGAGCCTTACCACTTATGAATGCACCACCACCTCCATCCATTAGAGCACCACCACACCAGATTTAATGTATTTCATCCTAATCCAATGATGTGACCTCCAAATCCAAGGTAGTAAACATATGAGTTAACATTTTAAAAATGATATATTTTGAATCATGTTTTTTGTATTGTTGTTGTTTTACTATATTTTGAAATTACCTTTAGCAAATGAAAAAAAAATTCTTCCAAAGTTCTTTTTTTAGTTACAATAACTTTTTTTTTTCACATTGACATTTGAGAATCACTAGGTTCAAACTTTCACCAATGGAGGAAGAAGAATAAGTGGTTTTTGATTTTTTTTTCATTTTCTACTATTTGAATACCATGAAAGAGGAAGAAGAGTAGATTATATAAATTAAGGTTCTTGGAAGAAGAACATATGAAATCATAAAAAAAAATAAAAACCAGAATGGATTATATAGATGGACATATTACAATTGCAATCATGGCAGAGTTTTAGTTTATTTTTAAAAAACAAATTTCAATTTTATTTTCAAAATTGGACAAATTTGCCCATCATATTTCCAAAATAAGGCAAATTAGCCCCTCTTACGTGGCAATGAGTTGCACAACAGTTTGGCTCGTCACATAAGCAATTAACGCTCACGTCAACCTCATTAATGTAACAAACAAACGGAATGACTATATTGCTCGACAACCTTCAATTTTAGGGTGTTATTTTCCTATTTCCAAATTTCAAGGGGTTAATGCTCGACCCCTACAATTTCACGAGGCAATTTGGTAACTTACTCTTAAAAAAATTCAAATTTAATTTGTTTCTAGTTAAAAAATTCTAAATTTATGTGTAATAAACTTCAAATAAAGTTCCAAAAATTCTTCCGAAATATCATTCAAAATTTTCAAAGTTGATGGTGTTTTATTCCACTAAAGACTAAATCAGTTTGTAGAATAATTTTTTAGGGACTAAAAAATATGATTTTTTTAGGACTAAAAAATATGATTTTTTTTTACGTGGAATAAAACCAAAGTTTATACAGATTAAAAATTTATTTAATCCTGATAAAATAGACTTCAAATATTGTGTTAAAAAGAGATAGGATGAAATTATCATTAGAAAAATGTTATTTGAACACATAAATTTGACACAATAGTCGACACAATATCTACTATTCACAATATAAATATCTTTTTCAAATTTCTTTTGACAATTTTTTTTCAACTTTATTTTTTAATAATGGAGATATATTTTTTACACATAAACAAGTTTATGCAATTAACCACTTTGAATATTTTATTGACCAATAAAATATAAGTCATCAACCACTTATTTAAGATATAATTAAGTATGTTTTTTATCCATATAAATATATCATATTTCGTTTTTAGTTCCTCTAAAACTAATAATACCTTAATTATAAATATTATTTTTTATTTATTTTTCTAAAATTAATAATGCCTTAATATAATTATTTTAGAGAATAAAATTTTAAGTGTATATATGCATTGGTAATTAGTGTGATATTTTCGTGTATGATTGAATAATGTTAAGTGTGTGCACATATTTATGTTTTAATTTTTTCTAACCCATTCCTATTTTAGTTATTTATTTTATAAATAATTATCTTGATATATCGGTAATATTGTGTTTGATTTTCTTTATTTTTATATATATTTTTATGGCATATTGAATTTATATATATTTATTATGATTTAGTCATTAGTATAAAGTGTTAATTTTATATTTATTTATTTTATAATTTTGACTATTCTCTAAATGTGGTAGTATTTTAATGTGATATTTTGAAAAATAAGTATAGTTATAATGATTATTTTAAATACGGGAGTTTCAATTATTCATAATTTATATTATTTTAAAGCTTAGTTACGTTAATTACAATATTTTATAAGTATTATATATTAGTTCTAAAATATTAGTAATGTTTTGAAAATTAAATTGTGTTTGGAGGAATATTAAAATGAGATTAAATCATTATTAATTTTGTATTAGCAAAATAAAAATTATAATAGAAAAATATAAAATATATAGAGGACTAATGGACTTGACCCATGTGTGTGAAGGGACTTAAACCCATAATTGTTTTAATAAAGAAAATAAAAATAAAAAGGGAGCGGGAGAAAAACATTTAGCCGGCGTCAAAGGAAGAGGAAATAGGAAACGTAAGGCTACTGAGTTATCCAAATTTCAGTATCTTATTTCCTTCATTGAGTTAGTTAATTTAACATAGTTTTTCAAAATTATTTTGTACCAGTTTTCTTTACCGTAAGTTCTATGTGAGAAAAATTAACGTCAAAATGACCATGTGAACAGTGACTACATTATCAACTAATTAGTTTTATGACTTGTGATATGTTTATTTGATCCAATTTCGAAATTAACCTTTTAGAATGTGTTCTCATATTTTATTTTTGACGTTTACTTATAATCTATTCAGTTGGATCGATTAGATGAAGAGGAGTCAAATGAACATAAGTTTCTCGCTTGTGGACTCGAACTATCGTGCGAAAGCGTCAAAATATGGTAACAAGTTAGAGAACGTTTGAATTCACGAGTATATTATAATATGAGATGAACGGGAAACCGTATTCCTAATGATTCATTTGAGACTTGCTACGTTCAGCTATAATCCTTTGAGAGGTAAATTAATTAATGTAAACATTTAAGAATTTTGAGATTAAAATATAGAATAGAAGTGCTTATAAGGTGTTGAATGAATTAATTTTTGTTGAATGTGTATTATTTGATATAATCGTAATATTAGATGTTGAATGAATTAAGTGTCTATGTTTGACTTGACGAGTTTATATGATGTGACGGTAAAACTTAGATTCATTATGCAAAATGAGTTTTTGTGATAGTGATGTTATATTAAAGATTTGATGTTATGAATTTGTGATTAGTCTATTAATGTCACCCCGTTCTTAAAGAAATAATAGTGATTCCAATTCAAGCTAAAGAGGATATGAATTAAATCCATTTAAAAAACATTTAACTAAAAAATGAAGTGTAATGAAACAGTTGTTTCCACTGTAATGCGGCCAAACCTAGCCCTCAAACCTAGCCCTCTATCCTAAAGGTAGTCCATTTACTTCTTCATTTACCACATGAGTGTTTTGGAGATATTTTTTGGTTCGAAATTATCTCTATAAATTATTTTATTATCTTATTTTATTTAAATAAGTGGTGTTTACATAAATTTAGTTTTCTCTTGTATTTTTTCTATGATTTCGTCTGAGTGCAACGATATATTGTTCGTCGTCTCGATGTGACGTTCTTTGTTTTTCCGTTTTGATTTGGTGTTCTTTGAATGTAGTTGTAACTATTATTAGCATCATTTTGATTTCATCCACTAATCAATTTTACTAAACTTATAATTATAAGTTGCGCAGAATAAAGACATGTATAGTCAATTTTCGTTTGAAGTTGAAAATATGCTTGATAACATTGTGGAATCACAATCTAATGGCTTGTTTGTTTTGATTATGTGTGGGAAAAAATTATGGTTGAATTATATAATATAGATCTTGGCGGAGTAGTCATTTTGCTTTTTTATATTTGTATTGATGTCTTGTTTTATTAATTATGAAATATTAGTTATGGTTAGTTTACTTTATGAATTTTTTTTTGTTAATGTGTTCATTTAACTTTGAAGGTAAATTATTTTTTGAAAATAAAATGAAATGTTAATTAATAAAAATATATTTTTTAAAATAATTAATTTTGAGATTTTAACTGTTCTAAAAATATAGATAATTTAAAAAATGCTAAGTGGTGGAGTGGTAAGAGAGATTTCCCTCTTATATTCGAAAAATTATATAGACAATTTTTCATTTTAATACTCTATTATCTTATTATTACCGAGTAATATTAAGATATTTTAAAAAATAAAAACAATTATTATTACAAAATAAATTTTCCTTTAAAAATAACTATAACGCCGTTTCAGCTAAATTTACGTTGACTAACTGAGCTAAACTGAAATCCAAACACAATGAAAATGCTGGTTATGTATGAAAAGTTGAAAACGTAACGTTCAAGAATACTTTGGATAGTAATCCAAAAATGCTTTCATGAGCGCATTTTTCAAAATTATTGGCTGAAAGTGAGGCCAGGAAAAGGACATATGAAGTAAAACACGTTCTTTCAATGGACTTGATTCAAATACGTGTAGCAATTTATACCAAAAATATAAACACGTGTAGAAATAAGAGTAGTGTGACAATAGAATGTTATTAAATATAAAAAGAAATAATAATATAATATCAATTTTTTGTTCTTTGATGAGAGAGAATAGTCGAGTTCGGTTAATATCAAATCATTTAAAGTATTCAAGATCAAATTGAATAGAATGATCTTTATCTCGATTTTATCCACCCCTACTTAAACATTTGATTGAAATAAGGAAAAAAATATTACTTTTATTTTACTCATTTGTTTATCTCTCTTATTTAGTGTAATTTAAATTTTACTTCTTTATTTTATCACAAAAGAAATATATTTTTTAATATTTATAGAGATGATAAATATTATAAATTTATATATAATTATAAAATTTAAAATTTGAATTCAAAATAAGTCATCAAATCTAATATATTAGTATTTGTTAATTGAACTAAAATTTAAAAATAAATATATTTTATATTAATTGTGGAGCGAAACTTATTTTCACTTAATTTGATGTACATGTAAAACAAAAATTATATTTCTTACAAATTAATGTGATCCCTTAACTTAATTTTGGATAACACTTCAGTCATTTATTATTTTTTTCTTCTTGATGCAATCTTTTTTTTTTTTTTATTTTAAGTAACTTTTATATCTTCAAATATCAACAATGTTATCATTTCTTTAAAAAAAAATAGAAAATTCATCAAAATCTTCACACAAACCCATAAAATTCAATATCAATTTCAAAAAAAATTCATATATTCATAAAATACATAACTTAAATATTCAAATAAACTCATATTTCCATCTCCAATAACATCAAATTCACCAAATAAAGAATGAAAATATATTTATTTGAATATTTGAGTTATGAATTTGATAAAATTTGTATTATATTGAAGATGATAATTAATTTTATTTGTTTTATTTAAAAGAATTGATGAATTTTTGTTAAAAAAATGATAATATTGTTGATATTTTAAGATATAAATGATCAATTATTACTTAAAATTAAATAAAAGACTAAATTAAAAAATAAAAAATAAAGGACTACTTGAAATTAAATTAAGAGTCTGTCACAATTATGCCATAAATATAACCACTTTTTTGTGTGTTTTTTTTTACGTTCTAGCTCTTCCTTTAATTTTATATATAATATTTTTGTTGTCTTATTACAAGTGTCTCATTTATATTTTTCGAAATTTTTTTAAAAATAATAAACTTTATTTATTTTATTGAGAAAATGGATTTCATTTACTAAAATATCATATTAATAATACTTAGGTTAGCTTAGATATAATAAATAAATGTATATTAATAAATAAATAAAACAAATGAAAATCTATTGGTAATATAAAAGGGTAAATTTTATGGCTATTTTTCATATTTATAATCTTCATCGTCTTTATAAATAAGAATGTGACTACTGAGTAATAATGACGGTTCAATACAAAATACATATTTGTTTTTAATCTATTTTATCAAAATTATATCATTTATGTGATAATATATATATATATATATATATATATATATATATATATATATATATATATATTGTAAAATAAACATTACAATTAAGTCTATACTTAAAGATGACATATGTTGTGGTTGGAGGTTTAAACATTTTTCTAAATAGTGATCCATGTCGCACTATGGGTCCATGATCCCTATAGATTATTTTTATAGGACAATAATGCAAATAAAACCCTTAATATGAAAATTATTTATAACTAGTCTAGTTGAGTATTTGCGTTGGACCGTATTGAAAAGCAATTATTTATATGTATATTATGAAAATTTTAATATTATTATAATTACAAATAAAATAATATAATAGAAAATCAAATTTATTTTAAAAAAGTATATTTATTTTAAAATAAAATTATTATTAAATTGGGTCAATAAAATAAACAATACAAATAAAAATACATATAATTTTGTATCATCACGTGGAACTCTATATTTCCCATATAATTATATAAAATAATGAAAATGTCTAAAGGATGTATGTATGTGTAACAAAAAAATCTTCTTTTTCTTTTACGAAAATGGTCTAACTTTTGAAAAATAATGAACATATGTCTAAAGAATGCACGTAGGTGTAACAAAAAGTTCTCTTTTTCTTTTAAGGCAATAGTCTGGATTTTGGATTCCAACATGGGATTCGTGAACATAATTCACTATTTACGTTCTCAAAAAAATATTTTTTTAATATGGTCTGATTAAATTTATAACATCTCAATAAAATACACATTCTAATGACATGTATTTTTGTAATAAAACATTCATATTTTATATAATATTTTAATAAAATATATAAATATCAGTAAATACAAATTTAAAATAAATATAATTCAATAAATTAAAAAAAAATTAACTTAATCATGTCTAAATTTTAAAGTAAATACTCCCTCAATCCTAAAGTAATTGTTGCATTTGCAAAATAATATTTATTTCAAAATATTATCACTTTTAATTTCTAATGCAACTTTAATTACTTTTTTTTAATTATAGCCTCTAATTAATAAAATTTATACTAATTCCAAGTTATTATTCTCTACTTTACGTTTATTATAATGAGAACATATCAATAGATGATAAAAGATAAATTAATAAAATCTTTATTTTCTTTCATTCATTTATTATATTTTTTTAATCTATATGAAATAGTCGAATGCAAACAGTATTGTGAGACGGGCAGGAATATTTTGCATAAATTTGAATATAATATCAATATTTGTAGTAATTTATAGTACATGTGTTTGTAAAATGAGAATAAAATGTTAAATAATTAACAAAGTGAAAATTTTAAACTATGGGCATATTAATATTTGTAGTGGTTTGTTGGATATGGTGCAATTCGTTCCGTGCACGAGTAGAAATTTCCAACATGAATCGACTCATGTATGTTATTTATTTATTGATATAGGTCTTAAAATATATTAATTGATAAAATGTGAAAGAAATTTTATGCAAAATTATAGGGGTTTTCTTTGTAAAATATTCAACTCCATGTCTTATAATTTATATACTTATAATTAAGATTAATACATGCGACATTTGTTAAAAACACCACATAAAAAATCAATAAGGTCTATCAACAAAAATAAGTTAAATAAATAAAAATTTATCAAAAGATGGTTAAAATAATGTATTAATACAAATTTGAAGAACTAATCAATAAAAAAAAAGTAAAAAGAAAAAAAAACATGAAGATGAACATATAACACTTTTTCATTACGATTAAAAACTAATTTATAATTAAAATTGATTAATCATAAATACTTAAAAAAATCAACCTAAATTAAAATATGAAGCTATGAACAAAAGAGTAAAAAATATCAATAGGTAACGTGTGAATGAAAGTAATAAAGATCAATTGTGATTTTATTTTCAATTGTGAATTAACAATTGCCGTGTTATTTGACAAAATAAAAAACAATAGCTTATTTTAACTAGGCTAAATTACATTCGTGGTCCCTTAACTTAATTTCAGGTAACGTTTTAGTCCTTTATCTTTTTTTTTTCCCGACTTGGTCCTTTATTTTAATTTTAAGTGACAATTTGATATTTTATGTTTTAAAATTTCAACAATGATATCCTTTTTTATACAAAAATTCAAAAAAAAATTCAATCAAAACTCATAAAATTAATTATATTCTTCAATATAATACAAATTTCATCAATTTTGTAACGCAAATCTTCAAATAAACTCATATTTTCATACTTTATTTGATATTTTTAGAAATAAATGACTAAATCGGAAAGAAAAAAAAAAGATAAAGGACTAAAACGTTACCTGAAATTAAGTTAAGGGACCACATATGTAATTTAGCCTTTTAACTATATAGCTTATTTTTAACTATATAGCTTATTTTTAACTTGTTTTAACTATATTTTCTTTTCATTTTGTCACAAGATACATGTATATATATATATGATAGCAACATATAGCAATTGTGTAGTAGGAACTAGGAAGTAGAAACTTATTTTTGGAAGGATTTAGAATGCATATTTAGAAAGTTGGGACCACCAAAAAGTTGCCATATTTTCGGATAAGGATAACTAGCCATATTTCCAATACAAATAGAATATTTACACGTTGCAATTGTAATTGTGATGACCAATATAATTCATGTGTGAAATCAAGATTCAAAGTGATCATTAAACCTTCAATAAATAGCCCATAGATTATTTTGCTTATTACATATATTGCATATTAATAACATAGCAAAGGAAGAAAAAGAAGAAGAAAAAGCTATATATGGAAGATTTTAAGAATCCATCTGGCACTTCTCTTTTGGTACCATCGGTTCAAGAGTTAGCTAAAGAGAATATTTCAGAAGTTCCACCAAGATATATTCAATCTCAACATGAAGGCTTGGTACTCACTAAAATTGATAATATTCTTGAAATTCCAATTATTGATATGCATAGATTGCTTTCACTTGAATTTGGGAGTTCAGAATTGACTAAGCTTCACCTTGCTTGCAAAGACTGGGGATTCTTTCAGGTCTTTTTCCCTCTTTAATTCTTTTTAATAAAAAAATGATACTAGTTAGTATATATGTTAGAGAATACTCAAACATATATGTCATATGAGACACTTGAACTTATGAACTTTTTGTCTTTCTCATAACAAATAAAATATATAGTAATAATATAATATAATACGTAGGTAATATTAATAGTGTAAAATAGCTTTTCAGAATTTTAGATATGTATAAACAAACATCATTTAGACATCGTTATATTATTTTTTTAAACACCATAATAATTTTTATAAAACTTTTTGATTAAAATAAAGTCAAAACCCCACGCTCAATTGATTTTTTATGAAACTTGGACTCACAAAATATCAGACAATATTTGATGGTGCAACCACAATTAGACAAAAATATTGTAGTCATTGTATATGAAATGTTTATCTCACAATTTCAAATTAATATTAAAGACATAAATTAGATATCTGAAAAATAAAATTGATCTTCAATTTAAAAAAATTTATAGTCCTTACGAAATTAGAAATAGATTATCTATTTTTGTGTCATTTGCTCATGAACTGTTAGATAATTTATAAGAACTTAACTTTGTGGTCTTTAAGAGTTAAAGTTCAAATTATTAATAATAGTTCTCTTTTCTAATTTTTTTTCTTAAAAAATATATATATTTATGTCATTTGTTTTAGTACAAAATATTTTTATGTCACTAATTAAATTTTAAGCAGTATTGAATTTTTTTAGTAGTATTAATTTACTTTTTGTTAATTATTATACTATTTCTATAGCTTGTAAACCATGGAATAAGTTCTTGTTTGGTGGAGAAAGTAAAATTGGAGATTCAAGAATTCTTCAAGCTTCCAATGTCAGAGAAGAAAAAGTTTTGGCAAAGTAGCGAACATATGGAGGGATTTGGACAAGCATTTGTTGTGAGTGAAGAACAAAAGCTTGATTGGGCTGATATGTTTTATATGACAACCCTTCCTAAACACTCTAGAATGCCCCACTTATTTCCACAACTTCCTCTTCCTCTAAGGTTTTTCTCTTTTTCTCTCTAATGCTTTTGATTTTTTCTTGTTAAGTTTTAATTTAGACCACTTTTAACTTTTTTTTTTAAGTTCTAACGTGAACCACTTTTAAAAATAATTTAATGTGAATTAGTATATATATTTATTTACTTGTATTTTTATTGAATAAATATCATTTAATTTAATATTTCAATTATAAAAATAAAAAAAAAAAAAACAAAATTATCAACATCTTGGAGTGTAGTTCATATTAGAATTTATCGTATAGTAGAGCTTATATTTTTTATAAGTAAAATTTGTATTAATAAAAGTACAAAAAGTATTCTAATTCCCTAGTCAAACTCAACGTCATAGTAGAAAAGACTACCCACTTATTTACTTCTCATGTTTTCTATTTTAATTTTTATTTTAAATAATAAACACAGTAAACAGATCCAACATTTTTTCTTTTAAAATTTTTAGAAACAGATCTAATATTTTAAGAATATATAAAAATGTCAAAAATAGTATTTTTATTATTTTTAAAAATGTAATCTTCATTGTTTGAGTTCTATCTTTTTTCTATCATGATTTTTTTTTAGTACAAAAATATTTCATCTTCTTACTAGCAATTTAAATATGTAAAACAAATTTTAAAAAAATAAAAGTGAAAACTTTTTTAGAAAGTAAACTGGCTCGGTTTTTTTTCAAAGAGACACATTAGAGTTATATTCACAAGAAAGTAAATTGGCTAATAATTTCTCAAAGAGACAATTTTAAAAAAATATGAAAATTGATTTCTCTTTATGATATGCAGAGATACATTAGAGTTATACTCAGAAGAAATAAAAAATATAGCGATGGCTATAGTTAGTAATATTGGAAAAGCATTGAAGATAGAAGAAATAAGAGAATTATTTGAAGAAGGGATACAAATGATGAGAATGAACTATTACCCTCCTTGTCCTCAACCAGAAAAGGTTATTGGTTTAACAAATCATTCAGATCCAGTAGGTGTTACTATCCTCCTACAACTCAATGATGTAGAAGGGCTTCAAATTAAAAAAGATGGCATGTGGGTTACAGTTAATCCCTTGCCAAATGCCTTCATTGTCAACATTGGGGACATGCTAGAGGTAAAACATCTATCCATGTGTATCATAGAGTTTGGATTATTTGTGTGGTCAAAATTAATATATATATCACATCTTCATATATTTGTGTTATAAAATTTTTCATTTGATTAAAGATTATAATCACATAGATAGAGACTATAAAATTTGACATTGGTAGATAAATGAAATACATTAAAATTAACTTAATTATTTATTAAAAGTCCACGAAATATTAATTTTGATGTATGTATATAATATATTTAAAAATTGAAGATTAATATATAATTTTATCTATAGGATGATAATTTTTAATCTAATCATATAGTTTGTAATACGGATATAAAACATTATATTTAGAGGTGTTATAATATTACATTCATTGTGGTGTTAACAGATCTTAACAATATAT
>NC_021160.2:43820580-43822476 GCF_000331145.2 Cicer arietinum | reverse complement strand
ATATATTGTTAATTTAAGAAGAGTGTAATTCAACCAAAGCATGCATGTTTAATAAATACATGCATCCACTCAAGTAGGTTATCTTTAAACATTTTAGAGATCTTATTCAAATATAAAAAATTTAGATTTTTAATTAAAAAAAAGTATAATTTTAATAATTAAAAAATATAAAATAAATTTTAGTCTACAAAATTTTATTTTAGTCTTTAATAATATTTTATTCTCTTTTGATGATATTTTTGAAAAACTTTTCTTTTTTTTAAAAAAAATAATAAATCATAATAGAGACTAAAAGTGAATAAAAAGATTTTAGAAAACTAAACTTAAAATATCACCATGTAAGAATTTAGATGTGGCATTTCTTTTCCTAAATTCCACCATGTAAGAATTTTTAATGCACTATATAGATTGCCATTTATTTTTCGAATTTAGAACTAATACCTTTTTTCATTTTAGATATGCTCTATATTATTCTGCACTTACTTTTGGTTTTATATTTTCATGTTTTACATTGAAGATTATAACAAATGGAATATATCGAAGTATTGAACATCGAGCAATAGTGAACAATGAAAAGGAAAGGCTTTCAATTGCTACGTTCTGTAGCCCAAAACATGATAGTATTTTAGGCCCTATGGAGAGTTTAATTAGTAAACAAACACCAGCACTGTTCACAAAAATTGGAGTCAAGGAGTACTTCACAAATTTATTTGCTCGTAAGCTTGAAGGAAAGTCTTACATCGATCTCATGAGAATATAGAGCATCTCAATTGAATTATGGGGAATAAATTAAAGCAAATGTGAATCGAATGATTTGATTGAAATAAATATGGATCTTGTTGTTTAGTAACATACACAATTGAAACAATAGAAATGTTTTATAAAAAAAAATTGTAATCCCGATGAAAGAATGAAAATATTATTATATTTAGGAATTTATTCAATAATTCTTGCATTTCATTAGTGACAATTAATGGTTGGATAATTTCTTGTGATACTAAAGGTTCTACAACATGGAGTCAGAAATGGTTGAGAAACGAATAAAATTAATTTAATACTTATTTAATTTTTTTAGTATACTTTGTTAATTTATAATGTATCTATCATATCATGTTTATTAAATGGACCATTAGGTTTGCAAGGTAAGAAACATGATATGATAATTGTATAAAATCATGTTTCAAATATCCAATGTACCATGACACAACAGAATATAATTATATCATATTTAGACTCAATCCAATATTTGATGAAATAACATGATATGATAAGTTAATCATAAAGTGATTATATCATGTCTCTTTAATTAAAAAGTTTATCTTGAATTTGAATTGAGTTACAAATCAAGAGGATAAGATATAAGTAATCTTCTTGTTTATTCCTATAAAACATAATTTAAAATATAAAAAATTGGAATCTAATATTTAATAAATTATAAATACAAATAAAAAAATGATATTTAATTTAACACTATATTACTAACCCAATTGATATTTAAAAATAAAATCATTATTAATTTTTAAAAAAAATATGAATATTAATTTCAATTTTTTAACATTAAATATAATTTTCTCGTAAGGTAGTTATGTCATTTATATATAATATTATCATATCTAACAAATATATTTAGAATTATTTAGTTAGTCGTGATTTTTTAAATTAAAATTGTTTATTTAATAGTGTCAATTGATTTTTTAAATTATTTAATTTTTTAAAGTATTTTTTTATTAATTTATAAAAAATTAGAATATTT
This sequence comes from Cicer arietinum, assembly GCF_000331145.2. Classification (NCBI taxonomy): domain Eukaryota; kingdom Viridiplantae; phylum Streptophyta; class Magnoliopsida; order Fabales; family Fabaceae; genus Cicer; species Cicer arietinum. The sequence continues at coordinate 43,820,723 of NC_021160.2, read as the reverse complement.
ATTTATTAAAAAAATATGTAATTGTTTCTCAAGAACAATTTTGTCAATTAAATATGGTTAATATTATATTTTGTCATTATGAGATATGCATACCAAAAGCATATATAATAAAATATATATATATATATATATATATATATATA
>NC_021160.2:43819153-43820469 GCF_000331145.2 Cicer arietinum | reverse complement strand
TAAAAATAAAATTTTGAAATTTCATAGAGACTAAATAATTATTTTTTTCCTTTTATTTATTTATTAAAATTATACTTTCTTTTTATTATGAGTCTAACTTTTAAGATTAGAACATAGTTTCTAAAATATTTAAAAAGGCTCTAATCAAACACATGATATGATAAGATATATTATATAATATCTTTATATAATTCTATATCTTATTTTATCTCTATCATTTTTTGTGCACCAAACAAATCCTTAATATATATGTTCCAAATCCTTGAAGAAAGAGACTAGACTCTCAAGTCATGTGGAGAGTATACTAATCATTTTTTGAAAGGAAGCTCGGGCTAGTTTGGGGATTAAGATATAATAAAAACATGATATAGATATAGATATAATAAACAACTATATATATATATATATATATCTTATCATGTATTTAATGCACACATGATAATAAAGAGAATAAAATAATTTTATTTTATCCTATTTTCAATGCACACATGATAATAAAGAGAATAAAATAATTTTATCTTATCCTATTTTGAATATATATTGTATAATGACAAAATAAATCTTGTAACACAAATACATATATTTTTTTCTCAAAATAACTTGTAAAGTTCTTAACTTTTTTTACAAAATAACGAAAATGAATAAATAATAAAATAATGTTATATAATTAAAAAAATCTATTTACTAAATAAATAATTATAGCATTTTCTAAAGAAAATCATGAGTAACTATATAATTGTATTGTATATGTTAAATAAACTAAATAGATATACAATATATATTATACGAAAATATTAAAAACTACCATTTTAAAAAAATTTATTTAACTAAAAAATAAATTAACATTCATTTTTAATATTTAGATTATATAAAATAACAAAATTAATTTTTAAATTAATTACATTTATAGTTACACTTTTTAATTTAATATCAAAATATACTTTTTTTGTTTTTCCATTTATATTTATATTTATATTTAATTAGATTCTAAATTTTCATAATTTGCTCTTATATAAGATAAAGATTTAACTAGTGAGATTTATACAATAAAATTGATGATTAATTTACCCTATCATATTGATCATCAATTACAAAAGAAAAAGTTAAAGATAATTGGATACAAATGTATTATTTTTTTACCCTAACGTTGAATACCAATTAAATATGTTCAAAAAGTCAAAAATGAGATATTTAAAATAATGAATATTTAATATATTTAGAAAAACTTAACTTTAATATATATATATATATATATATATATATATATATATATATATATATATATATATATATATATATATATATATATATATATA
>NC_021160.2:43799341-43819055 GCF_000331145.2 Cicer arietinum | reverse complement strand
CAAGATATAACAACTAAATTTCATGAACTCTAAAAAAAAAACTATATTCAAAGAATATGTAGTATTTGTTAGGAATAAAAGTATTATGGTAAAAAAATGAAAGAAATAAGAGTATTTAAAAATGTATGTCATCAAAAATATTAAAATAGAAAAAGTCACCAGCCTCATGACACGTGTCAAGAGTAACAAAAGGATAGATTAAAATCCCTACACTTCAATACTAACTTGGACTCAAACTTAAAACATGGTCTATATATAAGCATTATAACTTCTATATCCTTAGTTTAGAGTAATAATCTTTTTGTTAAAATCCAATCATAATGGAGCTATGGAAGCTTTGTCTTTGTTTAAAAATATATGGAGTTACATTTTTATTTCTATTTTTTCAAGTGCATGCAACAATGAACGGTCGAGATTATATATCAGCCATTGGAGATCCAGGAATGAGAAGAGATGGGCTAAGAGTTGCAATTGAATCATGGAATCAATGCAATGAAGTTGGAAAAGAAGCACCAAACATGGGAAGTCCAAGAATGGCTGATTGTTTTGATGTCAAATACTGTGAACCTCAAAGTAAGTGTCCATTAAAAATTAAATATGTACTCTTTAATTATAACTACTTTCAATTCCCACATATAAGTTGATGGTGTATGAAATTAAACATTTTATAAATAATTTTTTAATTAAGTAGTTTGCATCTTGTTTCATGTGTAGTTAATAATTATTTTCATTTTCAGTCGAGATTATAATTATTTTTGTATTTTTATCATATCTTTCTTCTATTATTTTGTTTCCTTGTATAGTTAGATACTATTTAGATATCTAAGTTTGTTGAAAGTTACCAATTGCTTTTGTTTCCTTTTATCATACATGTAGTACCAGGTCAGCCCAAACGGACGCAAGTGAGATCACTGCCTTCCTTGGACTTCGAATACTTTTAGATCTGAAATTTATATTTTTAATTTAATTAATATTATTAATATTTTAATATTTATATTATACTTTTCATTCTTAAATTTTGGTATTAATTAATTTAATAAAAACTTATTCAATTATGTTAATATATTTAATATCTATTTAGAAGTTGTTTAATATTGTATCTGTTAAATAATTGCCATAATACTGTAAAAATAATTAACTTAAAAAGTCTCTAATTTTATTATCATTCTTAATGTATGTATCTTTATTTCAATGTAGTCTTTAAATGGTCAGCACTTCTGTTGATAAAATTAACAATATTATTTCTTAAAAAAATGCTGTCAAAAACCTAAACGAATATTGAAACTTTTGAGTAGTGGTTCAATCAGTTCATTTGATTTAATCATGGTTGAATCTATTGACTAATAAAAAAAATAAAAAGTCTTAATATGTAATTTATTTTAAAAGGCAAAAAAAAAAAAAATGAAACAATCACAGTTAATTGTGGTTCGACGTTCAATTCGATTCAACCCAATTCAATCGGATCTATAGGATTATGAACCAATTGGTATACTAGTCACTTCTCGATTCAACTGATGTCAGAGTTTGAGTTTAACAACATTGTTTTTAAGGGTGACATTAAGATGTTGTTTTGACGTGAAACTAAATAAATAAATTTGGAAATTAATTGAAATTTTGGTCAGATAATAATGAGATTAGGATTTTTTTTTTTTGTCAGTAGATGGAAAGATAAAAACTAAACTCTAAAATCTTGAGTTCGAATACGAAACATAATATCCAATTTAATAATTTCGATATTTATCAATTGAGTTATGCCTTACGAATGATGATGAGATTATGATTTTAGAATGGTGACTTTATTTGAGGGGTGAATATGGTATAAATTTGTTTTAATGTATAGTGTGAAATTTTTTATTAATCAATGCAAGTAACACAAAAGGTGTAGAAATAACTTTGATATATCTCTATCTCTCTTTAACTTTCATAATATATGATACTTAATATTTTTCTAATTTTGCATATTTTAATGATCTCTCTCAGAAGAGGTGGAATTAGTTCACAAGGTGCATGAATGGCAGAACAGGCTAGGTATATCAAACAATCAACACCTTCTTTTAAAGACAGAAAATGTCAACAAGTATACAGCTTGGAAGGAATTATACTTAGGTAATAAATGTGAAGTTTTAGATACTCCAAAGCCATGGCAATTTTGGATGATAATGTTAAAAAGTGGCAACATGGATACATTAGCTGCAATTTGTCCAAATAATGGCTTTAAATCAAAGCCATTCCCACAAACACATCAATTTCCTTGCTTTGGAAAAGGGTGTATGAATATGCCTTCAATGTATCATAATTATACCAAAGTGTATAATTATAATGAAAATAAGATCATGAGAGGAAGTTTCTATGGTTCATGGGATTTGAATCTTGATGAGGCATCATTAGGTCATGTGAATGACACTTCTTATTACTCTTTGACTTGGGAGAAAGAAGTTGGTATAGGAAGTTGGAATTTTCATCATGTTTTGAAGACATCTTCTAAGTATCCTTGGTTAGTTATATTTGAGATCAGATGCTACAACTGGATTTTCTGGTGGTTACCATTATGAAACTAGAGGCATGTCAAAAATTGTGAGTTTTTTCCCTCTACTTTCAAATTTATCATTATTTTCTTGAAAGGTTCTGACGTAAAAAATATAACGAAGTATATGAATTAAATATTTTCTGTAGGTGCCAAAATCACCACATTTTAAGGTAAAGTTCACACTTGATATCAAGAAGGGAGGGGGTCCACAGAGCCAATTCTACCTCATGGACATCGGAAGTTGTTGGAAGAACAGTGGAGAACCATGCAATGGGGATGTTACATCTGATGTAACGAGATATAGTGAAATGATCATAAATCCAGAAATTAAACCATTGTGCAAACCTAACCAGCTTCAACAATGTCCTCCTTACCATACCTTCTCGAATGGCACCCGAATTCACCGAACAGACACGACTAAGTTCCCGTATGATGCCTACCTTCTCTACCGTGCTCCCGGCAATGCAATGTATCTAGAGAAACCAGTGATAACATCTGATCCTTATAGCAACCCACAGCCTCAAGAGATACTACAAATTTTGCCGCACCCGGTTTGGGGCGAATACGGGTACCCAACAAATAAAGGTGAAGGTTGGGTTGGTGATCCAAGAACTTGGGAGCTTGATGTTGGAAGGCTCTCTCAATCACTTTATTTTTATCAGGCAAGTTCTCATCTCTTTGAATTTTGCTTGAAAACCATCCATGATTCAAACAACTGAGAGTATATATTCTCCTCTATCAATTTTGGAAAGATCATTATGATAGTGATAGAAAATAGGAATATTTAGTATTTGTTAGTGACAATGTTTGCTGTTAACATATTTAATGCAGGATCCAGGCACTAAACATGTGGAGAGACACTGGCCATCAATTGATTTGGGTACTGAAATATATATAAGTGATGTTGGCCAACTAGCAGAATGGACAGTTAGCAGCTTTGACATTATCATCCCCAAAATCATGCTTAATGAAATTTCAAGATAAACAATTTACATGTTTTTACTCAACAATACTGCAGTTTTGTGTTACAGCAGTTTTGTGTTATGCTAAATTGTCCATATTTATAAATAGCTAAATTGAGCAGCATAAGTGTTTATCATATTAGTATGTATGTATAACTTATTTCTATGATAAAAAATATAATAAAGTCAACTTATCTTTATATAAACTAAAAGTTGTTTTCATCAAAACTATCTAAAGAACTTGTGAAAATCCAAATTCTACTTTTTATAGATAAGCTCGTTCAAACAATCTCGCAAATAATTATGTCAGTATATAAGTTCAAACAAGTCCAATTCAAAAGTCCTCATACCAATTTTATCGGTTTTAGTAAGACAAATTATTGTCACCTATTGTGGAAATAGAATTCATTTGCAATTCAAGGTTCTCTCAATACCTTGGATAATTTATGCATCAAAAGATGGAAAGAAACAATCAACTTTTTTATTAACCAATTAAATGATGTACACATAATTACAAGGATGATAACATTAAAGCAGAAATAGAAAACAAAAACTAAACCCTTCTAAAAATTAATCAACTTTCTTCCCTCCTAACTTAGGCACAAAGTATTTAAGGCAAATCTCTCTTTGAAATCTCCAAATCTATGACAATCCATATTGAAAGCCTGCAGAATGCCTGTGAGCAGCAACAGCTACTGCAGCAGCACCAGCTGCCCCAAATTGAGATTGTGCCCGCATCAATTCCGCATCAATAATGGTGACAGGATCGTTTAAGAGATCGTTCTTGCCCTGCTGGTAGTATGGATTGGTATTAAGATCGATAGCTGGTCTGGCTGGCACGCTACACAGTTCGGGTGAGGGTTGATGTTTGCCTTGTGAGTTATCCTTGTATGTTTCTGGTGTAGTTTTTGCGTTACTGGGGGGTGCATGCGCCCTTTGGAAACAGTGTGGAGAAATTGTTTGAGGAATATTATTTTGGTAGAAGATCCTTAGGTCATAATTATCTTTAGTGCTTCTCCCATTGTCGTTGTGAACTGGCCCTATAACTCTACCTGGTTTGGCTGCAGTGAGGCAAGAAATACGTGTTTATAATAAGAAAGACTCGAAGATTAGAAAATGAAATGTAACCATATTAATACCAAGTTCATAATCAGTTTGTTGTTTATTTTATGTTTATCTTGTCCTCTCCTCTGTATCTTTCTTGGTTCTAATTATTCTGAATTCTAATGAATTTATTTATACCCCCTCGCAAAAAGAAAGTTAAGGCAAGTACCACATTAATTATATAGTTCATACCTGGCGGCGCTCTTGGAGGAGGTCGTGAACCCTTTGATTGGCTTACAGAATTGGATTCTATTGCTCTTGAAATCTTGAATGCCTGTTGTGCGATTTGCTTGTTTCCATATGGAGCAAAAGATGGCTGCATACTGGGAGGAATTGTGCTTGAGAGAACCGTGGACCTACCAAAAAACTGTATGGTTAATGACATGTCTATCTGAAAATATCAGGTTGAAAAGAGCAACAAAATGCAGCACGGACGCCTTGGATTCAAAGTGTATCCGGTGTCTGACACTAACACAAATGTAGTTACACTCAATCATTTCCATTTTTTAAAATTATTTTTAGTGTCTACATGTCACTGTTTAATATCATGTATGGCGTCCATGTCTATGTTGGTGCTTACTCAACATACGAACCAAAACTATATAGCCAAGAAATTAATACAAAAACTACTAAATATTCCATGGTTAGTGGTGCATGTCAATTTTCTTACCTTGGAAGGGAGACATGCTTCCTTTCTGGAGGAATCACAGGTCCACATTTACTATTATTCTCTTCAAGATAAGCAAACTGCTTTCTGAATTGGTCTATTGCACTGCAAGGAAAATATCTCAGTGAATAATGAGCAATGCATATATTAATACATTAAACGCGCAACTATGTTAAATCAGTAAAAAAAGACAATTGTCGTTAAGCTAACCTAGGGTACAGAAAGTTTGTGCCTTCAGTTCCATTTATGTAATCCTTAAGCAGCTGAGGATGATACTCCAGTATTTCCCGATATATTAGTTCTTTAATATCGTCTTTTGTCACCCTCCTCCTCTCGAACTCAAATTCCATTTTTGAAATTGGCTGAGAAGAAGGTTCCCTCTCAACTTTTGCCAAACCCTTGAAGAAAGGATCAGCTAGTGCCTAACAACCAAACGCAAAACAGTCTCTTCCCGATTTATATTGAAGAAAAGTAAATACATTCTATACAAAGATCTTGAGATATAAATAGATACCTCTTGAGCTGTCGGTCGCTCCTTTGGATCGAATGCTAAAAGCCGTTGCAATAAGCGAAGTGCTGATGGATCTGCATTTGGAAATTTCCGTTCAAATGGCACAGGAAATTTCTTCCTCATCTCCATCAAGTACTTCCTTGCCTTCTCATTTCGAACCTACAAATAAGTTTGAATAAGATTAACAGTCAAACACTTAAATAGTTTTTTCATGAATAAACAACATTAACAAACCCATGAGAGTAAGATTAAGTAAAAAGCAAAAGAGTGGTCCATACTCCTGCAATAATTTCGGGTGATGGTGTCCCAAGAAGATCAGTAATCAAATCTAATTGATGCACCACACTTTTACCAGGAAACAATGGTTTTCCTGTAAGAACTTCGGCGAAAATGCATCCAATGCTCCATATATCAATCGCTGGTGTGTACTGCACAAAAATGCAAACAAAATCAGAATATTAAAGAAGAAGAGAAATTACACATTCCAACCAAACCACTTCATGGAAACAGACGAACTGACACAGTTACCTGAAGGACAGATAAATTCAACTTCCAGGAGAGATCAATAGTCCTCCCTGAACAAGAATTATTATAATCTAGGCATTACTCTTTACTATTAAACACACAGAAAGCATTTCATACAGAAATAAGTGCAATATTTTGACAAGTTAGGCAAACACATTTTCTAGTTCTCCTAACGTGATAAGCATAATTTACCTCGTAAAAAAGTCGAAAGATATAATTATCAACAGAAAATATACCATACTGCTGAAATAAAATATACCAAATTTCCACCATATGCCTTCCTACTAGTGTAATGACTCAAGCCCTCAAAATATTTTTTGGAAAGATTTTATTAAATTTCCCTTCATCGACAATTACTCAGCTTTTTCATGCCGAACATCCAAAATGAACAAAAGAACTCAAAACTCATTTGTCTACCTTACACTCAACTTAAAATGTGGTTAGAATTTCAAATTACATTTTTTGGGGATTCACCCAATTACAAGAACAATTAGTCAAAAACAAACCAGTTACACAAAGCCAATTAATATGATATGCGATGACAATATACAGAAAATTATTATTATTTATTCAAACTTGTATCAGTAATAAAGTCAATAAAATAGCTTGTTGCGAAAGCTAAGAATAGATGACCTCGTTGATATTAATGTAACGAACGATAACCTTACGACACCATTGATGAATTAAATACATACATTTTAGCCAAACTATACCTTAGAAAAGAAAGAGCCGCATAGTTCAGGGGCTCTATACCATCTTGTAGCAACATAATCCTGCAATATGCAACAAAAGGAAAGCTTGAAAAACCTCAACAACGTTCAAAAACAGTCATAAATTTCACATTCTCTATTAGAAATTCAAATTGAATAGACCGCACTACCGTCCAAAAAGTTGTTGTCGGGGTATCATTGAATGCAACTCTTGCCAGTCCAAAATCACAGACTTTGAGTTTGCAGTTCGCATTTGCCAGTATATTCTTCGGCTTAAGGTCTCTATGATATACATTTGCTGCAATATTACATAAAATCATATAAAGCAATTTAGCGCCACGTTTCATTGAAATATGACATACGTGTAACAAACAAGAATGCATATAAACGCCAAAAATCAAAATATAAATACCTGTATGCATAAACTTCAACGCACGAAGCATCTGATAAAGAAAAAACTGTTGATGTTCACGGGTCAAGTCATCATTGGCTTTGATGACTTGATGGAGATCGGACTCCATGAGCTCAAATACTACATAAATATCTTTAAATTCCCTCTTTGAAGGCGGCAACATAATCCGCTTAATCTCAACAATATCAGGGTGTCTTAAAAGTCTTAGTAACTTGACTTCCCTGAGGATTCTAATTGCGTCAGAGATATGTTCAAAAACATCGTGAATCTTCTTGATTGCAACTTTTCCCCCAGTGTGTGTGTCTATTGCTGCGCAAACAACTCCGTAACTACCCTTCCCAATAACTTCCAGAATTTTGTATCTGTTGGCATCCCCGTACTCGGTGAAAAATTTAACCTCTTTAATATCCTGTGCATCAATAAATTATTAAAAAACTATGTTCCACACAACTCTTCATCAAAGCTAGAAAATAACAAGAATCAGCTGGAAAAATAAAAATAAGTGTAGGAACTAGGAACCATGCATAACTTCATATGATACAAGTATGATAAGTTAACCTAATATTTCAGTTTCACATAGCTCAATGCAACACAGTTTAACCGTTATGATTTCAGAATCATCATACCTAGCAACATTAAATCATAAAAGCTTCCAAATAATCTTTTTAAAGATAGATAAATACTAGAGTATGTACTCTAAGATTATAAAAAATTATGACAAAGACGAAAAAGAAAATTATCAAATGCACATAAAAGTTAATGGCCACTGAACAATATCCGGCCATAAACACCCACAATTAATAAATAAAATACACAGAAGTTAAATCAATACAACAGTGATGATCAATCAAAATTGGAACCTCTAAACTAAAATCACATAAAGTAGGAAGCAGAAAACCCTCTATTTCATATCCAGAGACCAACATGTAAACATAAAGAACAATATTTACAGCAAAATACCTCATCATACTCAAGTATTTAACCATTTTATCCATAATCATTTAATAAATATATAAATAATCATTTTTTATCGTTTTTCTGACACCCCCAGTTTCCAATTTTCCATTTTTCCACACTTTCCACTTCCGTGTCAGTTTAAAACACAGTAACAAACCCTACACACAAAAAGGGCAATCTTAAAATCAGAAAAAAAGAAACAACCTTCTTGAGTTGATCTTTCTGCATCTTGTTCTTCTTTCTTTCTTCCTTCTTGCTGAGGAACAGATCAAACAGCAAGTAATTTTGCGAGCTACTTACAAAGCTAAAGAAACCCTAGATCGAAAATTACAGTTCAAAATTCAGCAAACAGAGCAAAAATTCACAAAACTGGTGAAAATTGGAGCGAGAACAAGTAGTTGAGGTGCAGCAGAAGCAGAAACCGTTTCACTCCAGAGGATCTGAACTCACAGAGAGAGAGAGAGAGAGAGATCCAAATGAGTAGGAGAGAAAGACAATAGAGAAGAGAAGAAGCTCGTACGAATATTCCAATTATATATATTCATTTGTTTGTCTTTTTTAAATCTTATTAAAAAATTAGTCAATATAATTCTACAATTTTTTAAAGGAATAATGTAAATGTATTCTTTTGTAGATTTAATTAAGTGACATACTTACCATTTATTTTGAGTCAAAAAAATGGATACTATTTATTTTGTGTTCCTAAGTATAAAATATCAACAAAACCTAATTATTTTTTATCCTATTTGATAACATTATTTTCAAAGTTTCCTTAGATGAAACAAATTCCACATATAAATTTAAATTAAGAAAAAAGATAATTTGGGAAATAAAATCAATTTTGTTATTAATGTTGAACGAGGTTAATTACTATTCTTGATATGTATGTAGTTAGTTAATTTTGTTTATAATTGATATTCAAATGAGAATGCATTAACCTTAAAGATATTTTATATTATCCACTAATCATAATGGTTGGATTACTATTTTTTTTTTTTAGAGTAATTGTTGAACTCCTCAAAATATATGACTTTAATATATATAATTACACCAGTTTTATATGGATAATGCATAAAAAAAATTATTCTTGTATATAAAAGGGACAATTTATTATTGCCTCCAGTCCTTTTTATAAAAGATAATTTGGTCAACATTAGTGTTTTGAAACTATATGTTAAGAAATCAATCAGAGAAATAGTGTGTTGGAATTTATATACATTTTTCAAAGTTTAAAAATTATTCTTTTCAACACAAAATTTTTATTTTTTTATTCTCTAACATGTGTTTTTAGATCACTTATCAACATGACCTTAATATCTAATTGATCTAAACTTGTACTCATAATTACTCCATCCGTTACAATTATAAGAAAAATGTTGGTTAATATATTTGATCCAAATTTTAGATTAAATGTATATGCACTTTTGTTTATAAATAGAGATTGCGGGAGTAACAAATAAATTAAATATTGATATACTTTTGACTAAAATATTTCTGAACGAACTTTAGATATTCAAGTCGTATTCTAGTAGGAATTAAGGGGTAAGACAAAATTAAAATGAGTGTAATCCATTGATATTGTGATGTCAATATTATGACATAGTTGATAATTACTTATAACATATCCATATTACAAAATTTATTGTTGGATCGAAAAATATTATCACATGAATAATGCTTATAAAATTTTATATTAATCTTAAATTAAATGATATATCATTAACATACTTTAAAATTTGCATCTACTTAACTTTTATTAAACATTTTGCTTTGATGTATCTCATTTAAATATAAAATGGTTTAAAATTAATGTCGAACTTTATAAATATAATCTATATTATACCAATTTTCAATCTTACAATGAATTTTACAGTACTAATATGTTTTATAGTATATATCATAAAAGTTGCAGAAGTACATTAGTTCTATAACATATTATTGAATATATAAAAAAGATATATATTGACCACTGAACAAGAATCCAATTTTTCAGAATTTAATCAATCATGCAGTAGAAAAATGATTTTAATGTGATTGACTTGCGTACAATATCGTATTGAAAATAAATTTTAAAAACGAGTTTGATATTACAATGAACCAAAACAAATTGAATATGACAAGTTTACACACAAAAAGATGATTTGATTGAATGTTTTTTAAAGTCTTGTTATTCAATCAAATTTATGAAGAGTGCTAAAACCATTTAATAATAACACAATGATAGAAACAAAAGAAAAAGAAAAATTTCAATTAAGAGACTCGTACGTCAAAATATTAGAAAATATCATATAATATCTTTTATATTATATTAGAGTATTTTGAGTTATTTTTTATGATCAATTTATAATTATAGAGATATCTTAAAATATCTTTCATTATTATTATAATTTATTCCTGATTTATGATTAAGTCTATGGTTCTTTATAAATAGATATTAGCATTGAATCTTTTGTAATTAAGTTAGCATAAAACTATTATTAATAATATTCGAACCTTTATTATTTTCTCTTCTTATTTTCTCTAAAATCTCACAACTTCAACATGATATCTAGAGCATATTTCGATCTTCCTTGAACGATCTCACCTCTATTCTGCTGCCAAGTTCCTAATAGTTTGAGAATATAATCATAGTTACTTTTTTTTCAATGTGGTCATTCCTTTTTCAACCCATTGTCGGGACACATTCCGACACCGGTTTCACTTATTTCCGTTTAGCTCGCTATTGTCGTCGTCACCGCCATTGTTTTTGGCGACTTTTCCGGCAAACGACCACTCCATCACCTTTGTCTCTTCCAGATCAGCCCACATCTCAAAGTGTGCCGCCGAAAGACACCGCACATGCCTCATTGTCCATTGCGCGTCATATCCACACGCCACCTCTCTTCACTGCACGTGACAGCAACTCTAGCATTCGTTTTAGACGTGACTTTTTTTGTTGAACTCGCTTTGACCTCATGGTTCCAGATCTACCCTTACTTTCCAATGTTGATCAACGAAAATATGTGTTAATGTTCAAACAGTCGTTATCTCTCTTGTTTTGGACGCATTTTCTCACTTTGTTGATCGATCATAGTTTCATTTCATTAGAGTTGTGTTGCTTCTTCTTCTGTGTTTGTCATGCAATTTAGTTATTACTAATAGATTATAACAATGACTTCTATTTCCACCGACGATCATTCAAGTGGTGTCCTTTTTTCTACAGATGAATCATAATATTAATGACTTCTTTTTCCATTGATGGTCATTTTGACAATGTCTTTTATTTTCAAAACTCACACTTTAGTATAACAATCTGTCCCAGATGTACTGACCCCATTTTTGTCCTAGATGTAATGACCTTACCTTTCTTTCCTTGAAGCACATCTCTTCAATATTATTGGTTTGAAGCTTCCAAATGCAAGTTTTACAACAACAGACTTTGCTTAGTTCAATTGCTTGTCATGAATTTCTCTCAAAATGATGATCATTTTGACTATTTGGCTAGGCTTTATTTATAGCAATTCTCTTCGACATCACTTGCATCATTGGGTTGTTTTCCATTTTTTTTTTGTAGAGCATAACATTAATTTCTTGTAACAAGCTAAAGCTCAGTAAGTTTGAGGGGGGATAGTGTTAGAATATTAGAAAATATCTTATAATATCTTTTATATTATATTAGAGTATCTTAAGTTATTTCTTACGATCAATTTATAATCATAGAGATATCTTAGAATATTTCTCATTATTATTATGATTTATTTCTGATTTAGGATTGAATCTATGTTTCTCTATAAATAGATATTAGTATTAAGTCTTTTATAATCAAGTTAGCATAAAACTATTATTAATAATATTCAAATCCTTATTATTTTTTATTTTCTCTAAAATCCCACAACTTCAACAACATAAAAAGAAAATTATGATGATTCAGAACAAAATTTTACTCAAGAATACAAAACACGAAATTGATTCAAAAACAGAAATATCAATATTCTAAATCTTTCTATCAATCTAACAAACAAAAAAACATAATTTTTATGCCTCCGAAGTTCAATATATCAAAATCAATAAAGAACGAGATTGTAGAAATTAAATGAGTTGAGAAAAAGAGAAAAACCCATAGCGATTTATATTTGTTCATCAACTTCATCCTCATATGTAGAGTACATACGATCTTTATTCAAAGAATGAGAGTTTCTTCCCTTATGTTCAATCTGAACTTTTACAAGATCAGTCAACAATTGATACAACATGTTCACCAACTTCTTCTTCCCTAAATGCTCTTAAACTAGAAATCTTGGAATAATCTTCCATAGAAATCTAAATTCATATCTTCAAGAAGAAGACACTCCATAATTTCTCGCATGATAAAACCTAGAGAAAATACCTCTCTAGAACCGGAAGATATCACTTGTTCAAACCTTCAATGCATCGCCAGTCGATATCCCCTCAATCGCTTGCATTTGGAATAGTCAGTCCAATAGAAGATAACCCTTCTAATGTTGTTTCTCACACAAAATTTATATCGCAAACCTGACTTGAATCATAAAGAGTATTCAAAATCTAGATTATGATATTGAATGCATCAAACTTTTAAAATGGACAGAAGTATTCTTGATGCAAATGAAGGTTCATATCAATATATAAAGAGACATGAGTATGTTGGCCAAAATACAATGCAACATAACTGAAATAACTACTTTATAATTGTCAAAAGTTGTCAAAAACTAACTTTGTGAATCGATTTACCCAAGTCTTTAAATCAAAATTTTCATCTTGAAGTAGTGTGAATCAATTCTCACGTGTGTGAATCGATTCACAAAACCCCCTAGAAGTTGAAAAATCAAGATTTTTATTTATTTATAACCTTATTATTTTATATTTATCATTTTTTTATCCTTATGTAATACAAAATAACTATGTCACTCTCTCATCCACTTATTCACAACTTCGCGTATATCTTCTTCTCGGTGAACAGAGATGTACTCCGTTTCTTTAATTCCTTGCCAAAATAACTCAAACATAAATAAATTTTCATGTTATTCATCTTACAATAAATTGGTTAAGGTATGCATTTGTCATATTTATTATTATTTCTTCATCTTCTAATTTATCATTGTGATAAAGTTAAATTCATTTTTTTATTATAATTTATCATTTTTAGACATGTGAGATATGAAGAATAATACTATTGTAGAGATGAGAATATGGAGAAGAAGAAAGAAAGAAAAAAGTAAAGTAGAAAAATTGATTAAAAAAAGGAAAATTGAGTAAAACAATTAATACCTATGAGATATTGGATATAAATGTCACATTTTTTGTTAATTTAAAATAAAAAGTTATGTCATTTTATATTGTTCTAAATTTATCAAATACTTTAATTTTAATTAATTATCTTTTCAATTATAAGTCATCAATTATTAGCTATCAGCTACCTTTTCAGCTATTAACAAGTTTTTTAGCTATCAATTAACTTATAGTTTAATTTTAATTTTACCAAACAGAATAATTTAAGAGAGTCTTACAATTTACTATCTCTATCTCCTCTTAGACTATGGAAAAACTTGCAAGACTTTTTGAAGACTTTGATGATCAACTTCTCAATTAATTAGAAAGAAAAATTGGCAATGAGAATGTTTCACCTGAATTTGTGTCCTTAATGTGAATGTATTACTTCAAACATAAGACTTTGATATAAAAAAAATAGAAAAATTCAAATTATGCAAAAATAAATCACAACGCATAAAACAGAAAAAAGAATTATGGAATCAACAAAATCATAAGACATACACATAATACCATTTGCTCATAAAAGTTAATCAAAGCATTCAAATGTTACAGTAACAATACGTAATTCAATAATCATTACTTAAAATATATAATGAGTTTATTTTACATACAAGACATTTTGATCCATATTGAAAACAACTGAAACATAAATTAAGTATACTTAAAATATTTCATCAACGAAAAAATAATTAAGAGGTAATTTTTTGTTGTTGTAAAGTTTCTAAAATAATGACAATAAAACTTAATTATTTGATAACTTACTTATTTTATTTAAGGTGGGTGATCAAATCTTTAAAACACGTTTCAAATTTCAAATATGATAGGTTGCCTTTCAAGTATTTGAATATTTTTTCTATGGTTAATTGATGATTTAAAACATATCTACAAAAGCAGTCAAACAAAATGTATAGCTATCCAATTTTTGTTAAATCTTTGTAGGTTAGTATTTAAAATTTATCGCTTGAAAATTCACACCATCCTAATACTAAAATTTGATTTTCTCCACTCAATATGTTTGAAAAGTGATGAGTATATTATGATAAAATTTTAGTTATTATACATTAAAGTCTAAAATAATTTTATACTAATGGATCATATTTATCTATCTAGATATTTATCTAAATATTGTAAAAAGTAATATTATAATACGATTTAGATATAATGAAATGTATGTGTAAAAACAAATCCTTTCAATACATAATAATTAAACTTAATTTTTAATCAATATTTCACTATTTTATTGGATTACTTGTATCCTTAAAAAAAAAATAAAAAAAAATATAAAAACAGGATTACTAGAATATTATTTTCGGTGAAAAAAATTTGGGTGACGGATGATTTTTTAATTCATGTTATAAAAAATCTTTAAAGTGTGTTGTTTCATGGTTTTAAAATCTATTCGTAAGATTAGCTTTCCTAAGAATATAATGGTGGAATGTTTTTCAAGGAAAGTTTAAGGAAAGTGTTTGGCTTACAAAATAGTTTCCTGTGAATAAATATATAAATGGATTGTTTATTTTATCTAATTAATTAATAAAATGCATACAAATTGGAAGTTATGATATGTGTGTGTGTGTGTGGGTAGACATCGCGTACAACTGATTGCATTATCATGGGAATAAAAGTTTCCCACCTTCATCACTTGTGAATAAAAATCATGCCATCATGATTAAAGAAAACTCTTAGGTATCATTTGTTACTTAGAATAAATTTTTATTTCTCATAACAAACATGGAATATTTATTTCCAGCTTCTTATTTTCAGGAATAAATTTTATAACTTCGAAATAAACGCACTCTTAGCTTAGAGTTTAGAGAAAAGTCACAAGAATTTGTATTTAATTCCATCTAAAAGAATAAGTGGCACTCAAACTCACAAGTCAAACTTACAAGTCACAACATGAAAATCTCATAGTGTCCTCTTACTACTAGGACCAATCCCTTGGAGTTGATTACTAATATCATTAAGGTCAACTAAAATTTAAATGAAAAATAAATGGTTAATTATAGGAGAGATTAGATAGTTGAATTTATTTGAATTAAGAATCAAAGGAGTAAAAGAGTCAAATATTTATTAATATTTTATTAATAAAAAATATTAGATATATTTTTAATTTCTATAAAATTTTAGTCTTTGTAAAAAAATTATAACAATTACGATTAATCTTATTTTTTATAGAAGAAGTTTTTAAAATATTATAAAAATGTGTTCAAAATAATTAAAATTTGAGAATATGTTGTTTTATTGTTTTAGTGGGTCCAGGTTCATAAACCCACAATACAAAATGTTTGTCATTATCTCAATTTGAGAAAAATGTTTACATCAACAATAATAATAATAATAGTAAACAAGTCTTCCATGACCTAATGAAAAGACAGATGGTTAAAAGGAATATTTTCTTAGAAGAATAAGTTTAGGAATGATTCCACAAGTAAACATGTTGCAGTAAACGATATGGGCTTGAGGTCGTATAACTAAATTTATGCATATTTTTAACACATTCTTTCTTTTTTGGTCAAAATTTTAACACATTCTCAATGAGAGAAAAAGGTTAAACTAATAAAATAATTCTACCTCACCACACACGCTCACTTTGGTTAGGAAATAAAAAAAATTAAAGAGTACTCGATGTCTCTTTCATTAACCTTTAAAAAATCAAAGAGTAGGTTTATTAATGCTACTTCTATTGTTACCCACTTTAATACCTGGTTCAATATGAGCCACTAGAACTTAGGTAGAGATATCAATGAGGTGAACGAAAGCAGATGTAAATGCAAGTTACCCTGAAATAGACTTAGTGTTTTGATGGACGTCAAAACTAAGTTTGTTTAAATATTTTTGTGTGCCTTTGTTGATTCTTCAATTCAAAATATCCTTGAATGTTCTTGAATCAAAAAAATCTTTTAAAAACTTCATTTTATCATGCATTACATTATATGCATGTTAGGAACATGTTGGAACATCATAGAGTGCATCTATAACATTTTTTATGTGATTTTTAACATTATAAATCAATTCATATGTTATAAATCGATTTACAAAAGTCCTAAAACCATTCCATGATGCTTAGGAAAGGTGAACCGATTCATCATATGTGTGAATCAATTTATCCAATTCCAGGAAGTTTGATAAGTCGACTTACAACTAAGTAAATCGATTCACACAGTTAATAACTGTAATTATGGGTTTTAAACAACTTATGAATCAATTCATATATTTGTGAATCGATTGACTCGATCTACAGAGTTTTATTTTTTTAGTTACAAATAAATTATTTCAATTATGATGCAGTATACTTTCACTAACCAACTGATGTTCTTTAAATATGACTTGTTCCATCATTCAAAGGTTGAAAATTTGCATCTATTCATCAAATTTCATTCATTCAAGATCATAACTAAGGTTAAACATTTTTTCTGATTCGATTCTCGTGTGATTGAGTTAGAAACAACAAAGGTGAGATATCATTTGTTTGGGGTTATTGTTCTCAACGCGAGCGATTGAGAATATATCGATTGGCTGCATGTTGAAAGTTGGAAAAGTGATATCTTTTTAATTATAGAGTGTTATTTATTCTATGGGTTTGTATCTTTCAAGCTTGAAGTGGTTTTCTTGATCTTGAAGAACATAGTTCATATTGGTTCCTTAAAAAGTATTCAAGAATCTAATTTTTATACATTTAAAGAAGAATGGGTTGGTGTACAAGTTTTATAAACATTTATCAATAGATCTTGTAAATGTTCAATATAGATACAGGAAGAAACTCTTATTCATTTGAATGGGGACTAGATGTACTCCACATGCGAGGACGACGTAGAGGAAAAAATATAAAAATTGTCGTATGATTTTTTCTTTCTTTTAATCTTTTTCCTTTGGTGAATTTGTTTATTATATTTCAATCTTGTTGTTTAGAGGGGATCATATCTATTATAATATATTATAATATATTAAAATAGTCTCTCAAACCATTCATTGGATATCTAATTATATTTTATGTCACATAATTCTATTTGTGTCACCTCACTTATTTGCTTATACCACATAACTCTAGTTGTCATAATGTGAATATTCTGTAACCATTGCAAACGTAAGTCCAAATATCTTTTTATTTTCTTAGTTGAACCAAGATTCAAGAAGATACGATACCACAACATCGATACATGAACAATTGTTTATGCTAACTTCCTCTCCAATTTGAGTATAACAAAATTGTTTTTGTGGTGTTTGATAAAATTCAACTGATGTTTATATTTATTTGAGTAACTGACTTTGGTATATTTTTCTCTTTTATGACCATCTTATTTTTCCACAGAGGATTGCTAGCCACTGGAAATGCGTGTTTCATTTTATGCATAATATTTAGTTACATAACTTTTATGTTATCTTTCATTTATAATATCAATAAAAAAAATATAATTTATTTAATTTATGTTGATGCCAATTATTGATGTTCCATTCAATAAACCATATGTTTTGCCTCATTTCAATCACTTCTTATTAGATCATTTGCTCTTCTTTTTTTAAACGATAAGGTTTTGATAGTTCCTAATTTTCATCATTCAAAGTAGATATATTGTTACAATCCATATTTTTTTTTAACACAATAAATCAACTGGACAATAGTTGGAATTAACACAATTCTTGAAAAATTAAAGTTTCCACAGTAATTAAGAAACAATAATAACAACACATTTGTTTTTATATGATAATTTGAAACATCTAAATCATATTTTTAACTTTACGTTCTCCAAATAAAATTTCAATACTTCCTTTTGCATTATAATTGAATCATGAGTAACATTGTATTTGTTGTTTTTAACTCATATAACTCAACAAAAAAGACACAACACAAGAGACATGTGAGCTAACGATATAAATTCGGTTTTAACTAAATATTTTAGATTTGTCATAAATTTATAAATTGTTATTCCATTATGACAAATCAAGTTTACGAGGAAACAATTATTTACTCAATCTCATTTTAAATACCTCATTTGTCATTTCTTTTTGTCTCAAATTATTTGTCATTTTACAATATCAATACAACATTAATTACTTTTTTTCCCACTAATACTATTATTTATTATATTTCAACTCATCAAACTTTTCTGCTAATTGTAATTAATAAAAATATTTGAGTAAATGAAATATTTTAATATTAATTAAAATCAAATCAACTAATCATTTTCTAAAGAATTGTAAACACTTCAAATGAGATATTTAAAATGAGAACAAGGAAATACTTATTTTGAAGAGTGATGTTGCTTTTTACACTAATACAATGAAAATAAAAATATCTACCATGTTCTAGAATTATTGTATTCTAAATGCACATATTTTCATAATTGAATTTAATTAATATCTTTTTTAAGTTGCACTTATATTATAAATTTGTTTTAGTTCAAACTTTTTCCTTTAAGATAACCTAGTATAGTAGAAAGAAAAGAATTATTACTATCAATTCAAATCATTCAACCATTTTTTTTACGAATTTAGTTGTCTTGTGAATTTTATATATGTTAGTGTCACGTTTAATATTTTTCAAGTTATTTTTTTGTGACGTGACTAGTACTTTAATGTCAATTTCATTCCTATAATTCATCCATCTAATTCATATATATATTACAAATAAAACTGTGTAAAATAAAATTATAAATAAAATTATTGTGTTTGATTTGATATATAAGTCATTGCATTTATGCTACTAAGATATAAGGTTTCACTACAAGAAAACATTTCAATACCTACGGAAAATTAGCCACGGATCATAATCCGTGGATAAATTAATTGTTACCCACGGAAAAACCGTGTGTATTGTTGTATAAAATAAATTTTTTTTTTAATTAATTACCACGGTAATTCCGTAAGTAAAATTAAAAAATCCGTGGGTAATGAAAAAAAAATACAATCCTAACTTAAATTTTGCCAAAAATTTTCGTATTATTTTTTACTACAGCTTATCCGTGGGTAATGTCTATTTTTTAGAAAAAATTTCTGTTTAATTTTTTAAAAAAAGGTCCCCAACTGATACTAAATTAATTTTATCAGGCTGCCTTCTAAATGCTCCTCCA
>NC_021160.2:43790324-43798600 GCF_000331145.2 Cicer arietinum | reverse complement strand
TGCATATCCCGTCTTTATCTTTCTTTCCTTTCATTTTACCGGGGGAATGCCGCAACAAAAGGGGCTATGGGAGTAGAACCCAATTCTGCCAAAACCCCCGACAAAAACAAGATGGAAACTGGCATACCAGTCTCATTTACCTCTCTTTCTTCATTCAATATCTGTCTAGCCTGCTAACGACGCCCTTTCTTATCTACGCTATTTACCCTTCATTACTTCCCCAGCTTAGAGTGAAGTTCCTTGCTTTCAGTCTATTGGGCCTAGAGGACTGGGAATTGGCAATAACAAGAATCGGTCCTTTAGTGATAGTGAAAGCTCAATCCCAACTGTCGAATCAAAAGCCTAAACCGTCTAAGGTATGAAGTAACTTTCCAAAGGTCAATCCCTTTCCTGATGCCTGCGTAGAAGTGCAGTTGCTATTAAGGAAGATGTGCCATTAGTTAGAAAAGCAAATTTCACATTCATTCACTTTCGAATAAGCACTCAGACCTAAAAATAAATTCCATTTCAAAAAGAAGATCTCTCTGTCCCCCGAGCGAGCTCCATAAGAAGCCACTTTCGTGCTACTAGCTTACTAAGCTTCTTTCCCTCTATCTCTACGAAAAGTACAAGTAACTCCAGACGCTTTCTCATTAGCTCATTGGATTCGTCTTATATAAGCATTTCGGATTGGAAACTAATCGTCTGGTTGGCCCCGAACGGAAAGGGCAATGCCGGCTTCATCGACGAGGAATGAACTGCTTCCAACCAGCCTAAGCGTGATAGCTGCACCCAGAGCAAGCAACCTGGATAGAAAGATCACTAAGGAAGATAAGGCATAGGGCCCTGTGACTCAATGCCCGGGTGAACATGCATTCTTTTATCTACCGTACACGGTAGACTGAAAACCAACCAAATCGGAAGCGGCTAAGTGTTTAGTATCACCTTAATCCATTCTTTTGCTTTAGTCTTTCTTTCTGAGTAGTCGATAGCGAGTCTGACGGGTCTAGCACCCCCTGCCACCTCTTCTCCCGTAAATCCCATAGGAATCCCCCTTTCTTCCAAACGGAAATGATGGGCCGACTGCTGATCGCCCTTCGGTCAGGAATAGCCAGCCTTCAATATCTTGTCTATCAGTCTGGTGAGGACTAGCTCTCTTAGGTTGAACCCTGGTTCGTGTTGAAGTGTAGCTACGTCCCGTAAGGTCACTTTACCCGAATACCTGACTTACATGTAACTACCCTCTAGTTGATCCATCCGTAGGTAGGCACCTCTTTTCCGAGAGTGCGGTTGAGAAAGATTTCCTATTAAAACCTGTCTGCTTCCGCTGCTAAGCGGGTGGATCTTGCAACGGCCCAGTCTTTATATCCAATCCCGATCATTTTTAACTAATTCCACCAGGCTATAAGCAAACCATTGAGAACCCTATAGCCCTGCCAGCAAGTCAACTAACTTATAGTGCTTTCCACACCCCGCCCCGTAGAGGGGAATTTACCTGTGAATGCGGTGCGGGCCACTGCTCTCCCTTTCACTCGAAACAAGAGTTCCGTGCCAAGCATAAAGATTGAATCAATAGGACCGTATTCTAATCCTAGAAATGCCATAACTCTCTTTCTGAATGTCTCGACTTTCTTTCTCAAAAAACCGGACAGGGGTGCGGAAATAGCAAGAATTAAATGAATAGGCTCTTGTCAATAGGTTGTTTGTTTGGCAGCTCGAATCCACACTAGCTAACTTTACACAGAAGGACCACCACCATTGATACATTGATAGTGGATTAAGTGGCAAACCTAGACTATGCCCAAGTGCGGACTTACTTAAGTAAGGGTATCCTATTGCTAAACATCCGGCTACCCATAGTTTGAAGGGAAGAAGCCCATGTCTGGAGCTATGCCACTGTAGAATCATTAATATTCGCGGAGACTATTAATATTCTCGGACACAACAGCCAGAAGCCATATCTTTCGAAGGAAATGAAACTGAGAATGATATAATGAAGTAAAGAAATATAGAATTAGAAAAAGCTAGAGCTGGGTATAAAGGCTTACGACCTGGAGATTCTTAGCTTGTTAGACACAATCTATCTTACTAGCTATTCAGTGGATTCCTAGCCCTTGACTCATGGTAGAGAACACCAAAGGGTACTGCTCGCTTTGTTTCTCTTTATGTGGGGACGAGAACAAACTGACTATAAATCTGCAGAATCCACTACCCGCTCCTGCTTCTTGGTCACCAGAAGGGTAATTAGGATCTGCTGCTGAACCAGATATCCCGCCCCTTACGACCAGTAATCGATATCCCTCACTGCGAGCCAACAAAGAATTCCGTCGATAACTATCTACTATTTTACCTACGGCAAATCTATGAGTAACGTTACCCACGGAGACTCAGTGGGTCATATTACCCACGGAAAATCCCTAGGTAAGTGTGTCCCACAGCTTGTCCGTCGGTAAATATTTTCCTACGAGCGATTTAGCTACGAACTCGTGTCCGTGGGTAATCCGTAGGTAATTTTACGTTACCTATGGATAGTCCGTGGGTAAAGATAAAATTTGCCGTAGGTAATAACAGTTTTTCTTGTAGTGTTTATTTAATAAAAATGTTAATTCACGAAGCAAAATAAAAAATGAAACTTATAAATGATTAATTATAAAAGAAACTTATAAATTATATATAGGCTAAATTACATTTGTGGTCCCTTAACTTAATTTCAGTTAACGTTTTAGTCATTTTTCTTTTTTTTTCTTCCCGATTTGGTCCTTTATTTTAATTTTAAGTGACATTTTGATATTTTATGTTTTAAAATATCAACAATGTTATCTTTTTTATAAAAATTCAAAAAAATCATCAAAATTTTCAACCAAAACCCATAAAATTAATAATCATCTTTAATATAATGCAAATTTCATTAAATCCTTAACTCAAATATTCAAATAAACTCATATTTTCATCTCCAAAAACATCAAATAAAGAATGAAAATATGAGTTTATTTCAAGATTTAAGTTATGAATTTGATTAAATTTGTATTTTATTGAAGATGATAATGAATTTTATGAGTTTTGTTGGGAAATTTTGATAATTTTTTTTGAATTTTTGTAAAAAAAAAGGACAACATTGTTGACATTTTAAAACATAAAATATCAAATTATCACTTAAAATTAAAATAAAGGATCAACTCGAAAAAAAAAAAAAAAGATAAATGACTAAAACGTTATCTGAAATTAAATTAAGGGATTGCAGATGTAATTTAGTCTTATATATATTATATAATTGTTAGTTGTTACTAATTTTTTGAAAATAAATCTCAAAACACCTTCATTTACGCGGATTGAAATTTAATTGTTTTACTATTTTGAATTTTTTTATGATTTTGACTGTTATTAATACAAACTCTTTTTAAAAGATATTATAACAATCATGAAGTGTGTTTAAATTTAAATTGAAGTGTCCGTTGATATAGTTTTTCTACAATCGTTGCAATCTATTACACACAAATTCAAAAGTTTACTACATTTGATTGAATCATTAAGCCATTTATTTGATCAACCAAACCAATTTTGTTATTTCTACATTGTCTCATCATAATTGTGTGCACTTAAATCGTCCGATACAAATAGCTTGCTTATACTCTTTCTAAAAATTAACGTATTTGCAAAATAAAGTTAATGTATTTGCAAAATACTTTAAAAGAAATTGAACTCTAATTAACCCAACATCTCGACTAACAGTTGGAGTACTCCGTGTTGCCTCGAATAATCTTTTAACTATGCCTCATCTCTGCTGATTCCCATGGTCCCTATAGGGACCCATCCACATGAAAAATAATTATCTAATTTCTATTATTTTCAATTAAAATGAGATTAAAAAAAAATCAACCCTAAAACAAATTTAATATTAAGACATTATTTTATAAATTTATGTAAGATTTTATTTTATAAATATTTTATTTGGCTAGAAGGATCATCAAGAATGAGAATTTTTTTATTCTACAGATAGTTTGATTTGCTCCAAATATACTATAAACATCATGAAGTGTTAAATTAATTATTTAATTGATCAATTATAATTTGACAATAATAAATTAATAGTTATTATTATTTATTAATTATTGTTAATTAATATCAAACATTGAATTACATTTTAGATTTTTGTTACTGAATGGATCATGATACATTAAATCATTATATTAAGTTTATTAAGAGATCTGCACCCTAATCATTTAGCTATATAATTTATCCCATCAAATGGTTAACTTAACTATGAAATCTTCATTCTAAAACATAGACGACAATAGAGGTAGTTCACCTCTCATCATTTTCTCTCTGTCTACTTTCTTTGTTGAATCTTAAAGATACATGCCCTAAAATTGGATGATTGAGATTGAATTAAAATATAATCTATTATAAACCAATTAAGATGATTGTCTATATTTGGAATTAGTTGCCTTCAAATTTTCAATCAATTGGCACCTTACCAGTCTATATCATTGTCAATTAATTATGATCTCCTTAGTACAATTGTGCTTGTGAGTTACTTGGTATCTCTGGAAGTTGGGGTAACTACAACCGTGCAAAAATCTTTATTTCCTATTGATTAATAAGATCTTTAAAGCTCTGATTGTGATGATTCGGTGGACCACTTCCACTTGTTTCATTCATTATATGGTTGGAGAGCATGCTCTTCAGATCACATCACAACCTTCATATATATGTCCGTTAAAATTAAAATTAGATGACAACACTTATTGTATTGTAGAATATTTTGTTGGTGCTAATGAATTTTTTTTTTTTGTATTGTAGAATATTTTTGTTGGTGCTAATGATTTTTTGTTATATTATTTTATTTTTTTAAAATTTGTGTTAATTTTACTCATTAATTAGAAGGTAATCTATTTTTTAAATTAATAATTATCTACATTTTTTAAAATTGTTAAAAGAATTATTTTTATTATTTTCAAAAATACAGTTTAAATAACTAATATTTTTATGACGATAATTTATTTCAAGAGCCTTTTATTAAAGTAAAATAAATACACATTTTAAAAAATAAAAACAAAATATTTTCAAACTTTAGTGTTTCAATAAATTTAAATTAAGTTTTCTAAAAAGCAAACATGTTCTAAAAAATATAATCTTTGAGTTTTCAAGAACATAAATTGAAGACATTGGTGTAGGGCAATTTTTTAAAACAAAATACAAGATAAAATAAGTAGTTTTGATAAAATGTGAGGTACGTGTAAGGATATATTTCCATAAAACTCGATTGAAGCCCAAGTAGGAGTGACATTATTGTGACCATCAAATGGTACTAATTTTTTTTACTTCAAAAATAAATTACAAAGACATCACATGATTGACCTGATATTTCAATTATGTTGGCACCCTAAACTAATTGTGTATCATTTGAAGCACTAAAATATTATTAAAGGTAAAAATAAAAAATAAAAATACAAAATGCTTTAAGAAAACAATGTTTAGGGGTATAAACTAATGTTTCATTAAAAACCTTAGAAAAATTCAGAGGAATAAAATAATGGCGAAAGAAAAAAAAAACGCAATAATCATTTACCGACATCAGCAAAATCTATATTCAGCAAGACCAATCTTATCTAGTTATCATATGTCAAAGCAAGTTATGATAAAATGACACTGTAAAATTATTTTAAATTGTGCATTATTATTATTCTCATATTTTGAAATGATTTTGAGGCGGAAAAAATTTTCCCCTGGCAATTACTTTAATTTGGTTACTTTTACATCTTGCCTCCTCTTACTTAAAAAAATGGAATAAGTATTTTTAAAACTTAGCAAGATGAAATTTTCAGTACCTTTCTTGGGTAATTTTAATTACTTTGCCACAGAAATTGGTGCCAAGGTTCTTCAAATTTGGAATCCATTTCAATTTTGTACCAAAAGTTTGAATGTACACATCACAGTTGATGAATACTCCTTGAATCGAACAGATTATATTTGAAGAAATATCATCTCATATCATAATTGACATTCAAAACTTGCTGGTTTATACAAATGATTAACTGAAATTATACTCATAGTGCAAGAGCCAAATACAAAACTTGGTAACGAAGACAGAAAGAAATTTAGACAAGGAAGAGGTTTTACAAGTAATCATCCAATTGCAATTTCATCATAAACTTATTAATTAAGTTTCCAAATCAAATCTGAACCTTCCGTTTTTTTGTACAATATATCTACGGGCTGACCTTCCAACGCAGGACGATGCCTACTACGTTAACCCTCCAAATTAACCTTGTCTTATTGAAATGACCGACGAATTACAACACGAAGTGCCTGTCTCATAAAAATGCTTCTTCAGAAAAGTTGTTTTCCTTGTCATTTACCAGGGCTTCTCTCTGCCATGCAGTTATTCTGTTCCTGCTACTCAGGTTTATGGACTCTAAATCAAAAGTTATAGTTTTATCAGTCACAGGAAATCAATTTTGCATTTCAAAATCTTCATGCTTTCACACCTCTTGCTAAAGAGAACTCATATTTAAGCAATAGCAGCACATTTCCTGTGTCTATTGAAATAACTAAAAAGTAAAAAACACAAACCAGGATCAATAAGGTAAAAAACCATTTTAATATATGCACACCATAACTGTACCAGGAGTGCATCTAATGAAATTTAATATGAACTATAATAAAAATATCCAATAAGAATTATGTAATTGAATCATGCAGGAAATGGAATGGCTTAGAACACTTACTTATAGGCATGAACGTAACAAATTGATTCAAAATAGCAGGGAAAACAACAGACAATTAGCATGTAAAGATACTGACACCAGGATTGAAAGGGTAAACAAAATCAAAACTAAAATTCTTGACTAAACTAGATCAAAAGGGTAAACCCCAAGAACAAAAAAATAAAAGCGTTTAAGCAGAAATTGACCTTTTGCAAGTATCTTCAATGATGATTAAGAAGTTCGAGAACAGATTTCCTATCCGGCATGCTGGGCATGGCTCCCTTGACTTGAACACAAAGAGATGCTGCAGCAGCTGTTGTGGTAAAATTTTCACATAATAGTTAGGCACATTTTTCCAAAGGGAAAATTCCAAAAAAAAAAAAACCCAGCAAAATACTTGCTGTTGTACGTACCGGCAAATCTGAGGCATTCCTTTTTGGACTTGCCCTCTACCAAGGCTACAGCAAAAGCAGCAGTAAAAGTATCGCCAGCACCAGTTGTATCAACGACTGTTTTAGCAAAGATGGCAGGTTGCTGAATTGGTTCTTCTCCTTCTATGAATAGGACAGATCCTTCGGCTCCAAGTTTAACAAGAACTTGCTTAACTCCCTAACATTTCATAAATTTAAGATGAAAAAACAAAACACCAGAGATGGAACCACTGAGAGATTCTTATAATACAATGTCAGAGAGACAGAAGACACATTCATCTATCAGCCTTCAGAAATCAAACAAGACATCTGAAGAGACAATGTCAATTCAATGGCATAGTCAGCAAATAGAAAATTCAAATCAATAGTTTGAAGGGGAATGTTGTGCAATAATTGGTGTTACCGCCATGTAATTGGAGGTTACCTATTTGAGTTGTGGAATAAATCTCTTGCAAATGCAAGACGAGGATGTCTACGATAGATCCACAATAGATCCAACCCTTCAGGTTGTACTTTTGGAAAACTCAACAGTTTATTTGTCACTCGCAGTGTTGTCGATCGCGGATCGCAGAAAATAGTAATTTGTTCAAATTTCGCTACACGGCAGTGCTATAATGCCACTATTTGAGAACCTTTTGTACTAAAAAGTGTATCACGGAACATTAGCGATTTTGTTTAAATTCCTCTACCCTATAGCATTAGCACTAAAGCTGCTATTTAAAACCACTGGCCACCAATGACCTTTTCCTCTTATGGTGCATTTAATTGGATTTAAGGAAAAAGACCAAAAATTCAAAATTACAATCCTTCTCCCCCTTTTTTTTCACAAGCAGGTTGTAAAGAGCAAGATAGCTAAACTGCTCTATTTCTCACAACATAAAAGAAAGCTCAAAACCTTGGTTGGGAAGGAAGTAGGGCTACCAAAGATAGGTAGTGAAGCCCAGATAACAAGACGTGTGACACTTCAGATGTGATACATGCATGCATGTTAATAATGAACATGGCAAGGATTAAAAATATTCGAACAGTTGAGTGTTCTTCTTAAGATATCCTTAGGCAATGGATGTAGCATTCAAGTAGAGCAATGTGCAAAGCATTTCAATGTTATCCCTAAGGTACTATTTGAACTCACCAATTTATTGCATTTTGCAGCAGCTTG
>NC_021160.2:43759532-43790137 GCF_000331145.2 Cicer arietinum | reverse complement strand
ACTTTCATTAGGACTAAAAATATCAACATAATCCAGTAATTCTTGTGGAATTGGTGCATCCATTCCCCCAGCATCAAATATTACGGGAACACCAGCATTCCTTGCAGCCTGTATATGCACAAAACAAGAGCATAGAACATTTTGACTAATTAATAATTTCATGGATGGAACATATAATTCACATGAAACATATCATATGTTCACAAGTACAAAATGCATAGTAGACGAAGCTCTTCATTTGAGAGTATCAAAACTAATTTTACTTCTGCCAAACATAACTTTTTTAGTATAAAAATACACGTCTTTTACTACGTTCATACTAAGACTTACAACAAGGTGAAAATTGATTGTAAATGAGTTGATTAAAATTTCGGAGAAAATTCCATGGAAAGTGATTTATATTTGAGGTTAAAGATCAATTGAGAGGCAAAAATTCAAATCCCAACTTCAACTCTAAGAGGCAAAATAAATTTTATACTTTTATTCGAATACACTCAAACATATCAAAATCAATTATATACTTCAATCAATTTTGCCTCCTCCAAACTTACACTCAACCTAAATTATTTTTGAAAAAACCTCTAATATAAATCACTTCAACTATTGTAACATATTCATATCTCCAAAATCAATTCTATCCAAAATAACTTTTCCTAGACTCACTCAAACACAAATTCCATGTCAAAACTAGCTGTTACAATTATCAACAAAAAAAAAGGTATACTTATATCCCACTATCCAACACGATTACATTCAATTAATTATCAAATTATTATCAGTGTCGAAGTGTTAGTTGTCCATATCCGTGTTTCATAGATGTAAAGTACAAACCTTTGCCACTTGAATGTTAACAAAATCAGGAATCTCCCTCTGCAACAAAACAATGCCAGCATTCGAAACAAGCTCCAAATGCTGACGTGGCAAACTCTGAGGCCAAAAACTCATATTAGCACCACCAACAATAACAATAGAATTCTGTCCATCAGACTGAAGCATAACAACAGCATGACCTGTCGGAGCAGACGGCACAACGGTCAGATAATCAAGCCGAACACCGCCGTCACGGAGAGCATCAGCAACGAGGTTTCCATGAGCATCACTCCCAATCTGACCAACAAAATAAGTCGGATGCGACAGCTTAGCACCGCAGCAAGCTTGATTAGCACCTTTCCCGCCGGCTAAAGTTTGGCCGCTTTTTGCGGAAACGGTTTCGCCTTCTTTAGGGAGTCTGTCGATGTCAACATAGATGTCCGCATTGACGGACCCTACGACGACGACTGGTGGTGGGGTGTGTGAAGATGAGTTTAAAGTGAAACGCAGGGTTTGGAGGTATTTTTTGTCGTTTTGATTGTTTGTGTTGGGGAAACGGAGGAATTGAATTGGGGTTCGTAAAGTGGTGAAAGTATTTGGGTTTGATTGATTTGTTTGGAGCCAATGGTTTGGTGGTGAAACTGAAAACGCTGTTTGAGTCATCGTTACACTTCCAATTTCGATCTTGCCACTGCTATACGGTGGTCGTGACTTTGTTGAACCAATTGTAATTTTAATTTTTTAATTTAATTTTGTTTGTTGAATTTTTTATACCATTATTCAATAATTTTATTTGATCTAACTTTGGTTTGCATATCGAAGAATTCAACTTGTTCCACGTTGGAGAAGTCTATCTCATTTGGGTTGAATTGATTTTTCTATTTAATGTTTTATGGTTTGCTATTATTATTTATTTATGAAAATTAGGATTATCTATTAGTTTTATGAATGAATATTTTAGTAAAAAGTTCATTGATAATGAAGTTGTGAATACAATCAGGAATAACATAAAAATTTGGCCAATAGATAACTATTCTAAGTCATGTGCTACTTTATTCACGTCTCTACTCACATGAGACACTATGCAATTGTTTAAAGAAGACAAGATATCCCTACATTCCTTGATAACCATGCCAAATTATGAAATGTTTGTCTAGTTAGAGTAAAAAGCTTCTATCACAACAACCTTTGCATCAGTCTCTAACTCCACTTGTTGAAGATTACTGTTTTGCACCACCTTGATAGGACACAACACATCATAAGGATTGTCTATGGTGTGTCCCTAATTACAACTTTGTAGCTAATAATCTCTCGTTTGATTCTCCCATACCTTGTCGTTTCTAGCTGACCAAATACTCCACATTATTTATCTGAGTGAGGTCACATTATTTATCTGAGTTAGGTTGGGTCAAATTTTATGGTTCAATAAGCTTCCTTAATTAATGTTGTAGTGGCCACACTTTCTTGCTGAATTAATTAATGTTTGTCCTCAGCATATCATCATGATCACAACTTCAATTTAAAATTAATTCCAATCCACATTTTCTAAACATGTCGAATCAATTTTGTGTATGAAATTGTTTTTAGTTATCATTACCATAAAATTAAATATACATTTGTATATGTGCAACTCAATAGTAAAAAATTAATTGGAGTACTTTATAGAACGAAGTTCAAACTATCTAGAAAAATTTCTGGGTTATAAAATGGCGATTAACATATCTTTCATTATTATTATTTTTCTTTTCCTCGATTTTTTTTCATTTAAAAAGATCAAAATGGACACACTGATGATGTGTAGCTTTCTTTTTGTTGTAACAGACTAATGCACTACGAAATTTTAAAAAATTTAAAAATATACTACGAAACATATTCTCAAATTACTTAAATTTAATACTAACATCTTCTCAAAAGAGTAGTCATTTATGTACTTCTCCGGCGAGTCTTTTCTTTATTAGGCTTAAGACTTAAGGACTCTTATAGGTTTATTATTAATAAAAAATCAATTAAACCATATTTATTGATAATCATACTTGTGGCATATACAATGATAGACGTACAAGCGCATGGGTAAAAGATCAAGTATTTGTTGCTACACTCAGTTATATATAATTGTAGGACTAACATTAACTAATCGTAGTTAAAAAGTGTCCTGAACTATAAACTATTGTGACAAACAATTTACCATAGTTAGAAGACCACTTTGTTGATTCTAGAGGCAAACCTAATTCAGTGTCTTGCAGATTTTTACTTACAAATATTGACTTCTAGTAAAAGATTTTAAGAATCACTAAAAATCATTTTTCTTGAAATAAATTAGTGTTAGTTTCAAATTCAATTATAATAGCACGACAGACACTAATATACGACTATAATATTAATCAAATCACATAAATTAAGAAAGTTGATAGTAATAATAAATTTATATAAATTAATTAGGGTTAAATTAATAATAAAAAAAGAATTAATGCAATTGAAAATTCAAAGATGTTCTTATAAAAAAAGACAAAATTTTGGTAAAATAATTTTATATTTAAGAACAAAGATAATTTGATTACATTCAAATTCAATTAATTTATTTTCTCAAAGTATTACATATACCAACATGTCAATATCAGAATATGATACGAAGTTCAGTGACAATATATTTGATTCATAACTTATTATTACCTATATTCCTTTTCAAATGTTGTTTAAATATTATTTACATAAATCAATCATAATATTAAATTTTGTTACTTTTGATAAATAATTCTATCTTTTTCCTATACTACCCTTAACTATTAATTATAAATAATTTTGCTAATTTAATTATATGGTTATAATCATATATTAAAATTTTCAAATTTCAGTTATAGTTTTGCAGTTCATTACATTCTTTTTTTTTATTAATATAAAATTATTATCCTCATTCCTTTGAATATAAAATTACAAATACTATAATATTAAATTATATGAATAAATTTGCTTACAGGTTTTTACTAGTATATAGATAAAAATTGATATTGTTAGATTAAAAATTATATTTTAGATTCAAATCTAGAGGTTGTGTGAGTTATTTTCAGACGTATTTACTATATCTTTTAAGATTTAAAAAAATGCGTTATATGAATTTCATCCTATATTTAAAATTTAATATTATATATAAAAGTATTTTGCAATTGATACAAATTAAAATCTATTATCAACATAGTTTTAATTTAAAGCTTTTTGGTTAATTTTTGTTATATTGAGACTTATTAACTAATGAAATTGAAAATACTTTTTACCCAATATTAGAGTGATAGTCAAAGTTAGTCTTCCCTCTAAATAAAGTACTCTTACCATAACACACCCATCCAATACAAAACTAGAAAGAAAATGAAAAAGGTCCATTAGTTGTTTTAAATGCTATTAATTGTATTTACATATTTAAAAAAAAAGTGTATTTTACTTAAAGAAATGACTGGTATGAATTCTCTCCCACTATCCAAATTTAACATTAGCATCTAGAGACAAATTCATGAAGTATTTTATTTTTAAAAGAGTAGAGAAACTTTATTTATCCTGTAGCCATATGATATATCAATTGAACTACTTTTCTCTTTATTAAATTTTGATAATTTTGTTAAATAATTTTATCATTTTCCTATATTACCCTTAACCATTTATTATATCAACATATTTAATTCTCTTTTGACAATAACTACGCATATATGATTTTTTTTTTTTAAATTAATGCAATTTAAAATTTAAAAACAAAAGGGAGGAAATAACACTACTGAAAACTAAAGAGACTCTATTTATCTAGTGATGCAGGGCTAGTAGTTCGGCCTCAAGTTTAGTATAGTAAAGGCAATTCTTTATTTAGTCGATCAAAGTTTACTACTCATATAAGATTCCAATCACGCCGGTGCTCAAACACTCCCTTTTAGATAAGGTACAACTCTTCCCTCGAAAATGTTAAAGTATATCAAATATTTTTTTTTTATTTATTGAATAATTATTATATTTTTATTTTTTAGGAAAGTAACCATATTGTCCTATATTGAAAGAAAAAAAATTTAATATAAAATTTTTTATTGAGTTGTTAAATTTTTTTCTTCATTTGGTCGCTACTTAAGATGGAATCATTAGTTAATTTTCAAAAGTAAAATATTTTATTATTTTTTTCTAAGGTGTAGCAGTTTGATACAAAATTTTTTAAAAATTAATATTTAAATAAAAATTCCTAATAAGTTGAATAGACATGACTATTCTATTTTTCTACACTTAGTTTTAAAGCCAACTATGAAGGATTCAAATTCTCTTCCACGCCTTTGAATCCATATGATCCTCCGTCCAATGTATCAGACACTACAAAACAAGTCACATCGCCATAATTTTTTTAGTGTAAATTTTCTTAAAATTGTTTTTAATTTAACAAATGTATGAACATGTCGTGCTCCATATACATGGACATAGATAGAGACAAAACAATTTTAGTACAAATTAGATACAGTTGCGAGAAAATTACAAGATTTTTCATAATATATAAAGAGTGTCGAATTCTTGTGAAAAATATTTAAAATTATAGTATTATACCATGCAATTTATATAGTTAAAAATATAAAGTAATTACGAGTAAATCTAACAAAGTAGAAATAATTAAGAGCAAAATTAATGATGTATAAAAAATTAGATAATTAACTGCATATATAAAATAATTAATTGAAATGCAGAGATTTAAGAATGATCGTCTAAATGATACACATATTAAAATTGAAATAGATATTAAGGATAAAACGTGCACTATATCATCTATTCAATCATAATTTTAAATATGATTCGAATAATACTGACAAATCTACTCAATTTCTATAATTTTTAATTTTTTTTTACAAATTTAATTATTTATTAACATATTTTTTATTTATTTTATAATTTAAAATAAAATGAAAAAAATAGGGGTATAAGGTGGCATCCCTAAGTTTCGACCTATTAGTTGCAAATTATTTTACTTGACATAATTGCATAGATCGCATCTCGAAGATGTTGCTTAATGAAAATTTAAAAAGTAATAGTATTTTAATATATTAATTTTAAAAGGAGATAGTTTAATTTTTTAAAATAGGGATATATAAGAAGAAAAAATTCCTTAATTTATAACTATTTTAAAGTGACAAGTTTGGACTTGAGAATAATATAATTTTTATTCATTATATAAGTAAATTTAAAATTTTAAAAATATAGCAAAATAATAATTATTTATATCAAGTGATTAAATTGAATGGAATCTTTTTTTCTGAAATAGAATTACTGAATATTTAGAAGAAAGGAAAAAAACTATAAATGTACATAGATTACAATAATTATATTAATTTACTACATTAATACACACTTTGCAATGAAACTTACCGGTTAAAAGTCTGAGTTGCAGGTGATATGTTACATTATACACTATTGACAGTCTGAAAGCATTAATACTCTATGCAATCTGACTCACCACATGCAACCCATATATGATCGTTGGATTTTATGTATGTTTCCTCGAATGGCATTCACCACTTTAGAATCAAAAAAATATAAATTACAAAAACAAAGGCAGATCGAAGTACAAATACTATTAAAACAAATTTTTTAAAAATACTAAAAGACATAAATGGCATTAAGTAAAACACTCTCTCCAAATTACTTTTTCATTTTTCAAGCAAAAATTCATTAATTACTTTTGAAAAGTGAAATTGCTATTTTTCCATATTACTTTTTCATTTCCATCAATGCATACGAATACATCTTGAAAGCAAAGTATCCTTGGTTTTACTTCCAAATTACAGTTGAAAAAAAAGAGTAGTAATAATGACATTATATCTTAAGTTATAGTTCAATTATTAAATTATAATATTTTTAAATTGAGTGTTATTTTTTGAGTTCGAATCATAATCTCTAAATTGTGTGAATTTTTTATAAAAGTATTTACAGTCTTTTTTAAAATAAAAAATAATAATGATATTTTATGAATATCATCTCATATTTTAAATTTGATATTATATATACAATTATTTTACTATGGATACAGTTATTTGATATCATATTGTAAAGTACAAACCTTTACACTTGAACGTTAACAAAATCAGGGATCTCCGTCTGCAAAAAAGCTAAAAATAAGTTTTCATTTTATACAATAATTAACAATTCAAAAACATTTAAATTGTCTTTTTTACGTTATTATCATCATTTATAAACAACACGGTTTTTAAGTTTGATTTATAGAAAGACAATTTTTCTAATTCAAAAAATTCAACGCAACTTGAATTAGATCATATACATTGAATTGATATCTCACAATTTTGTCTTTTTTTTTTTATTGTTTTGATTTTTCTTAAGATACACATTTATGTAAATTTATAAAGTATCTTGAAAGTCTTGGATAAAATATATTTTAAAAATTAAAATTATTGAAGATTTCAGCTTCTAATAGCGACACAAATGGTCTCAATCAAATCTATGTTTAGGCAAACGCTTTCAGATGCATCATTGGAATTTAGAAAGTGATGGGTTTGGTCCCCACGGTCATCACGTGAATATGACTCACACCTATTTGTACTTTTATAAAGTAATAAATAATTAATTAAAAGTTTAAAACTCAACTACTTCTTAAATAATCAATATAGAATTTTTATACTGAAAAGAGCAGAGAAACTTTTATTTGTCCTATAGCCATTTCAATTCAATTGAACTACACTTCTCTTTATTTAAACTCTTGAGACACCTCATAAAAAAGCAACATCTGAATTTGTTTCTCTTCTTCTCTAGCTACATTATAACCATTGATGTTATTCTTCATCTTTCTGCTACTTAACACTGAGATAAGAAAAATGGGTGTAGGTGGAATAGCCAGCACCGGGGGAGGGAATAAGGAGTACCGAGGAAAGTTCACTCATTTTGTTTTATGATCATGCTTGGCAGCTTCAATGGGTGGTTTAATCTTCGGCTACCATGGAGTTTCAGGTATTATAAGCATCACTTTATTTGGTATATGATATGTAACTTGTTATGTAAATCAAAATAATGTGTTATGTAACTTTTAGTTGATTTCTTTTTCTGACTCTAATATGCACTTAATTACATATAATTCTTTATGATTTCAGCTTTTATAATGTTCATTGCAATTACCTTCCCCTTTGTTGTATCTTGTTTCTTTTGGTCATGACTCGATTTCAAAGTATTGTTGTATCACTTGTGTTTCTATACACATCTGAAAAATATGATTAGCAGGTGCTGTAAATATTTTTCAAAACTCTGCATTTTTTAAACATGTTATATACCATTTTTTGGGCTTCACTTCCGTGTGCCACACTATTGAGTTTTAAGGTGTGTATTGGTACAATGGATGTTATTCTATTTCTTGGCAACTATATAATGATTATTTCTTGGTAAAATTATGTGTTTTGCTTTTCTGAGAGTTAAATTATGTGTTTTGAAATACTTATCTCTATTTAAATGTAGCATAGATGCCCTTAGGCAGACATGACACTTTGGATGCTGAGGATCCCCTAACCAAAATCCTAAGGTTTTTCATTAGTTGTTGTTCAATCTTTTTTTTTTCATATGAAAGGTGTAGTATACCTTTATTAAGTAGTGATTATAATGTGTAACTGATCTGTTATTTTATTTTTCTTTCCTTGCTTTTTGATTATGTGTTCATGATGCCAAGTCCTCACAATATATGCTTTAAGTATATTTGTGTTATTTGTTTATATTTGCATTTTTAGTGATATTAATCTTTACTATGTTACTAATACATTTTAAATGATGTTTTTGTTATCTGTGTTTTGTAATTGCATATAATCCTTCTTACTCTGCCCATATCTTTTTCTCGTTCCAGAATCAGAATGTTGTTGTCATCTGCAGAATATCCCATGATGTCGGAACCACCTGTGGGAATATTTCCAACCATGTTATTCAAGAATCCTGACTACAGCTACTTCCACCGACCTCCGCTGTGGCTTATTTACATCTTCATTTTCATCGTCGTGGTGGTAGTTGCAGCAGTGCTGGGTTGGGCAATACTTCCGCTATTCTTAGAATGGTGGAATGCAACATTGATTAAAGAGGATGTCAACAATGGTTTCTAACTACTCATTACATTTGGTATACTCTTCGCCAATGTATTGAACTTCTTCTTTATGAAAGCCATTCTAATAGACCACAAGCAGCAAAGGAACAGCTTCAAAAAATTTGTACAATGTCGATGAAGAGTTCAACGATCTTGTGGCAGCGAGTATAGCTTCAACGAGAGTTGAACAGCCTTTGAGAAAATTGCGGGAAAGGAAGCATAGAGCACAAGTTTCTTGTGGCACAATGTTTCTTAACCATGCTCTGCCATATGAAGTTTGGATTGTTCATATTCTTTGCCGCTTGTGACTATGACAATCTTTGTATACTTCATACTGCCAGAAACTAAAGGAATTGCTATTGATGAGAAGGGCAGTGTTTGGAGATCTCACTGGTTTGGATTTGTAGAAAATAATGATGTTGAGATGGACCAGCAACTGATTAGTCTAGATTTTAGTTTATTTTATTTTGTTAAGAAATTAGTTCTCTTTTTATTTTCTATTGTTGTACAAACATGACACAACACAGCAAGCAAAATGCACTAAGTAGAACCATAGAACTCAGCAATTAAAAAAGGAGAACATTCATGGTGAGAAGTTTTTCTATTCATGACAATTGTGTCTAAAATATTAAAATTAACTATATGTTGTAGTCTATTGATCAAGATCATCACTCAGGATCATAATTTTTCAGTTCATGAATATGAAAAGTAGGAAACAAATTAATATATAGTACATTATACATTTGAGCACATCTCAACCGACTAGATCAACTCTTTCAGCATTGTCATCATGTAGTCCCCTTAATGTTATCTCACTAATGGGGGAAATTGCGAAACAAATATTAGTAATACTTCTTTAAAATTCTCGACTGATACAATAAAATTAGTAATTGCGAAACAAATATTAGTAATACTTCTTTAAAATTCTCGACTGATACAATACTTATGTTTAATATAAATATTCTTTCACATTTTTTTTTTACAAGTGTTTAATATTTTCTTCTTCTTCTTTTCTAAAGGGGATTAAATATTCAATATATTTTTGTTTCTCAATTTGAAATAAATATACTAATTAATTATTTTTAATAAAAAACTATTGTTTCAAACATTTATTATTATTAAACAAACTTTTATATATTTTTGTCAAAATCTGAACAAATTTGCATCAAATATCAAACTTTGTAGCTCATAATCTCTCGATTGATTCTCCCATAACTTGTCGTTTCTAGCTGACCAAATACTCCACATTATTTAACTAGTTAGGTTGGGTCAAAATGTATGGTCGGTAAGCTTCCTTAATTAATGTTGCAGTGGCCACACTTCCTTGCTGAATTAATTAATGTCTGTCCTCTGCATATCATCATGATCATAACTTCAATTCTGACTATGAAGTTATTTTTAGTTATTGTTACCATAAAATTAAATATGCATTTATTCGTGTACATTTATTCGTGAGCTGTCAACTAAATCGTAAAAATTTGATTGGAGCATTTTATAGAACATAGTTCAATCTATCCATTAAAATATTTTAAAGTTATAAAATTTATGTTTATGTATTTTTATAAATTATATATATATATATATATATTATTAATTTAAAAAATTAAAATTTTTTTAAATTATTTAAGGAAATCGTATTTGTAAACGTCAATTTTTTTAAAGAATTTTTCATTTGTAAAAGTGACTTGTAAAAAAAGAAAAATATTTTGAGATATAATTTAAAAAAGAGAATAGTTTGATAAATATTTTTAGAATATAAGTTATTAGAAGAAGAAAAAAAACTATAATATATTATTCGTGAATTAAAACGTTTAGGAAAAATATCTATAAAGCTCGAATATCTAATATTAATGTCACAACGGTACAATAGATATATATATTTTAAAATTTTAAATACAAAGTAGACTATGTTAACAAATTATTTATTTAAAATTAATATTAATATATATATGTAAAATAGTTATAAACAAGGAGTCATTGGTCATTATTGGTTAATATATAACTATAATAATCAAACTCTTCATAATATAATTTAATTTTAATCCATAAATTGGAATACCGACCAAAATTTATACAAACAATATCAACAAAAATTTAAAAAACTAAAAATAAGTTTTCATTTTATACAATAATCAACAATTCAAAAACATTTTAAATTGTCTCTTTTATGTTGTTATCATCATTTATAAACAACATGGTTTTTAAGTTTGATTTATTTGAAAGACAATTTTTCTAATTCAAAAAATCCAAGCAACTTGAATTAGATCATGTACATTGAATTGATATTTCACAACTTTGTCTTTTTTTGTTATTGTTTTGATTTTTCTTAAGATACACATTTATGTATATTTATAAAGTATCATGAAAGTCTGATAAAATATATTTTAAAAATTAAAATTATTGAAGATTTCAGCTTCTAATAGCCACACAAATGGTCTCAATCAAATCAGGCAAACGCTTTCAGATGCATCATTAGAATTTAGAAAGATAATGGGTTAGGTCCCCACGGTTATCACGTGAATCTGACTCGCACCTATTTGTGCTTTTAGAAAGTAATAAGATTTGTAATAAATATTTAATTAAAGGTTTAAAACTCAACCGGCCGCTTTTTAAGTAGTATTTGAATGAAGAAAACACATATAAAACTAATAATTGTGCGGCACTAGGTGAAATCAATTAATATTTTATTAATAAATGAATCATTTATCGTAAAACGGATGAATTACAAAACAATCACCTAATATTTTATTAATTTTTTAATTCTCTTCCTCTCAAACTTAGTGCTGCACCTCCCTTTCTTTTTTTTAATAATAAGTGAACATTGTCCAGTGTCATTTTACTCCATTTTTATATTTCTGACACTAAGACAAGTGACAAATATCAAATCCATTTTACTCCATTTACATTCTGATTCGAACAATATCATTGCCATTATACTTTTTTTATCTCAAATTATAAATAAAAATTAATTAAATTTTTTTAAGCATTTAGTTCAAAATCTAGATTAAATATATCTATTTTTTAAATTTATTTTTGTTTATATTTTAGAATAGAGTAATATTCCACTCCTTTTTCGATACAAAGACAAACAAATAATGTATTATATTTTATTCTACATCTGTTCTGACCCAAAGATAACTGAACATGTTTGAGTTAAATAGATTTGACATCGTTAACTTCTCATTACATTAGAAAAATGAGTGGTGTATAAAGTGAAAACTCTCGCAGAGAACACGAAGTCCTGAATCGCCTCTAGAATTAGCACTTTTAGCAAGCACCGCTGTGAACCTTCAACGTCGTCAAAATCCTTTTATGCAACACAACCTGTATGATATCGCGACTTTGAAGAATGTTGTCGCACGACCTATTTCGTGTGTGATAGAGAAAGTGAACCTGAGACTAGAGGGAAACCCTGATTCCTACGAGCTGACACGCCGCATGTAGCAGTCGTCTCCTCTGCCAATATCGTTTGGAATCTGTTGTGTGGCTAAAGTAGATATTGTGAGAAAAAATTTGTCCAAATTGAACACATCAAAGGAAATTTGTAAGTACAGAAGTGCGCCTAAGAGTGGGGGTGAATTAGGTGTTTAGAAATTTTCTTGTTTTTAGAGATTTAGTGTTTGATTTTTCTGATTTAAGATAGTGTATGGAAAAGATAAATGCAGAAAAATAAAGAACACAAAGATATTATCCTGGTTCCCCTTATAACCAAGGGTACATCCAATCCTCTTGCACACCACAAGAGATTTTCTACTATTGTTAGAATAAGTACAAGTTCCACCCTAGGACCTTTGTTACAAACTCCTAACAATCACCATAAGATAGCACACCACTATCTTAGTTTAGAAAACTTGAAGAAAGAACACCACTTTTCTCAATTTACAACACTTGAAGAAAGTACACCACTTTCTTCAACTTACAATACTTGAATGGATTAGCAATATTGATTTTGACTTAGATCAATATGATATAATAGGTGATGCACAATGATAACAATCCAATATAATTTCAAGTACACTAGAGAACTTTTCTCAATGATATGAAAATGTAAAATCTGTACTTGAAATATAAAAGTGAAACTTTGAATAAATCAAAATATTTTAGAAAGTTTGTTCAAGGTTTGGTTGTAGGATTTATTGTAGGATTGGTTATGTTTGATATCAAGTTATGGTGTATTTATACTCCATAAATATCTCTTCATATTCGTGGCCATTGATCCAAGAGGTTTGATGAAGAAATGCAATGATCTGGAACCATTTTATAATTGAAAAATTCCATTTTTTCTAGTTGTATTCGACTACAGCTTGTGTGTAGTCGAATACACATCCTTTTAACGTTCAATTTTATTTGAATTTTGAAGCTTGTATTCAAAAACACATTGTTCTATTCGAATACAGATGTTTGAAGATGTTCAGATTTAGCTACTGACTTGTCTGTATTCGACTACAACATGTTGTATTCGAATACAACATTATATTTTGCCAAAAATATTATTTTCAAACATTATTTATATATTTTTACTTTTTGAAAATCCTTTTGATGCATATGCTAAAATGAAAGGTTCTCATGTGCATTTGAAATATACGAATATTAGATTGCATCATGTACCTTTACATTATAAAACTTCTAGCATATTTGACCATAGTTGTCTTTGATGTTTGACTTCTTTTTGAGCTTGCAAATTGATCACTTTCCTTTGTCTTTGTCTTTATCAAAAACATGTATTTTACAAAATTGATTGCTCCCAATGCTCCACGTCCAACATACTATGATTGAGAAGTTAAGTATATCATATAAAAGGTGTTTGATTATGAAACTTGTTGGAAAAAAGCTTGGCTACAATATGATGAAAACAAAGCTTGAATTAGTTCGGGAATTGAATGGAGGTTTGGACCTTATAGAGGCCGGAAATTATTTCTTCATGGTCAGATTTGATGAGGGGAAAGACAAATCTAACGTAATAAGTGGTGTCCCGTGGATGATTTTCGAACATTACTTAGCCGTTCGTCAATGTTCAATTACCTTTACTCCATCAAAACTTATCATCCACCACTCTAAATCTTAGGTCTTTTAGGCTCCCTTAAAAGAAAAAAACTCATCAGGATCCCCAGTCCAAATAACCAAATCCTCACCCACAGAAAAATGAGGTGAAAGTATAGCACAAATGCATTCAAGGGCCTCGATCGGAATAAAGGGTGTAATAGACTGTAAGTTCCCAACATCCTCCTCATTAACAAAGTTCACCACATTTTTCCAAATCTCAATATCCAAGATTGGACACTCTATAATATCCATAATGCAACCCAACAAAAGGAACTAAAACATCTATCCAAAAGTTAGTAATGACTTCGTTGTCAATCCTCTGGCTAAGGTTATCTATCAAAATATCTCATTTAGTATACAACTTTCTCTATAAATTTGATTCAGCTTAACCACAAAAACATTGGGTACATTAGTCGAACCACATTTATAATTATTACAGATGACTTTGGCTAAAGAGCTTTAGGGTTCGAACAAAGTTCCCATCTAACCTTGACCAAATAAGTGTTGTTGATATCTCGCGCCATTCTAAGCCCAAGACCACCAAAGTCTTTGGAAATACATATCTGATCTCAAGAAACTAAATGAACCTTCATGTTATTTTCATAATCTCTCCACACAAAGTTTCTGCACTTCTTATCCACCACATAACAAATAGATCTAGAAAGGTGAACAAACTGCATTACATAGCTCAGAAGTGTTTCAATAACCGACTTCGTTAAAGTGAGCCTTCTTACAGAAAGCAAATTTTACGCGTTT
This sequence comes from Cicer arietinum, assembly GCF_000331145.2. Classification (NCBI taxonomy): domain Eukaryota; kingdom Viridiplantae; phylum Streptophyta; class Magnoliopsida; order Fabales; family Fabaceae; genus Cicer; species Cicer arietinum. The sequence continues at coordinate 43,775,451 of NC_021160.2, read as the reverse complement.
CACCCATTAAGACATTGGTCAACCTTATCCAAAATAATTTGAAAAGAATTTCTACAAAATCAGTTATTAAAGAGGGGGAACTCTCAAGTACTTCCCAAGATCATTAGTTATTTGAAATTGAAAAACCTCACAAATTTGATGCTTCATATGACGAGGGACATTTTCATAGTAATATATCTTTGTTTTCTCCTTGTTAACTCTTTGATTGACTTTTATGTATCTAATGATCGACTCTTGCCTTTGAAATTAAGTAAAAAATCAACTCAACCCCATTTTACTCGAACAAGTTTTGGTTTTGAAATTGGCTTTCAAAATAAAAAACCAGAAACTCACAATTACCCCAAACGGTTCGTTAGTAATTCATGATTTGATCAGTGATTACGATTCATTTATTTCACTTTCTCTTTATAAAAGTCATTTAATTTTATATGTTATCTATTGTTGGGTATGGTTGAATTTGAATTATCTTGGGAAAAACTCCATTTAGCTTAGTATTGTAAAGGAACAGGGAAACCAATACTACATATAAAGGTTGCAGTTCTTCATTACAAGATTTATGAATTATAAACACCTTAAGTTTATATTCAACTGTTTTATCTTTCTCTTATACTTTTATTTTAAAGTGTTCTGAGGTGCAAGTTAACTATTTTCTTTGAAAAATGTGAATATATTGAGATGCAAGTTATTTGAGAAAAATTTATGTATTGTAACTATTTTTTCTATAAAAATGGCAACTATTCTGTTATTATTATTATTATATAATACTTGTGGTAATTTTTTTTAATTATAGATTTTTCACTTTATATTTTGTTTAATTAGGTTAGTTTTAATTTATATAACATATTTTTGACACCTATATATAAATTTGAGAAAAATGAATATGTATGTAAAAGAGTTTTACAATATCATCTAATCACAATTATATATTCAATCAAATCATCTAACTTTATCCTATTTAAATGATAATAGCATTCAGACAAGCATGTGTCTGTCACACCGTTTTTTTACTGCGCTGTATGTGTATATATTTTGTTCTTTTTTTTTTTTTTTCGTTTTTCTTTCACATTGTTGTTTTTCTTCTTATATTTAGTTTTTTTTTTTGGATAATTATAACTCTTTTCTTAATGTAGAGAATTTTTAAATGGTTGAACAATTTTAAAGGATAAAAATAAAGAAATATGTTACACCAAAATAAGATATTGCTTTAAATGGTTCAATACAAAGACAATATTCTTATAGTGATTGAGTCATCGATTCAATCCAATTTAATTATGCAGTTCGACCAGTGACTCACGAGTTCGACCACTAATCCAATTACTCCATACCCTTACCGAGTCAATTATTGAGCCATATTTTAAAATATTAGTTTATGATTTTTGGTCATAAAAGTTAATTTCAAAACCAAAATACGTCCGAGAAAAATGGGACGAAGATGGTTGTTTGTTTAATTTGAAAACAGTTTCTAAATTTCAAAACCAAATTTTTTATTTATTTATAATTCTTGTTTATGTTTTTAAATTAACATATCACCATTATTAGACATAAGTATTACTCCAATAACCACCAATCACCACTCCCGACCATCACCTCCATCCACCTTTGATCACCTCTCCACCACTGACCGTCATCTCCCATCATTGACCGTTGTCATCATCTCCGATCACCTCCATCATCACCACCTATCCACCATCGTCTTTGACCACTGATCATCCACCTCTAACTACAACCACTTTCATTGACCACATCCAACAAAACTAGTTTTAGTTTTTAAAATTTTCAAAACAAAAAACGACCACGAACAGGATATAAAACAAATTCCAGCTTTGAATTTTCAATTTTTAGTTATGAATTTTAATTCTAACTTGAATTTCAGTTTATATTTTATTTGAATTGAATCAATTTATTTACCCTATTTCATTATGAATTCATCAAATATAAAGTACAAATAATTTAAAATAATGTATATATTGTAAAATTATAATTTATTTAATTATAATAATTTACTAATAGTGTTTGAAAATGGTAGTTGTTGAAGATGACTATCATAGTAGTGGTCGATTTTCAAAGGTAGCTGCATCAATCGAATGAGACAGTTGATATTGGAGGTGGTGGTCGAAGTGTGACCAACGACAACTGTGTTGGTGGAAGATGGTGGGTGATTAGTGATAGTGGTGTGTGTCAAAGATGGTGGTTGGTGGTGGCTGTGGTGGTCGGAGGTGGGTGATCGATGTTGATAAAGTTGTCAAAGATGATGGGCTGTAGAGGTGGTTGTGCAGTGGCGGAATTTGAACTGAAACATTGGAGTTGTCAAATTTTTAAAATATTAAAGAATAAAATAAAGTATAATATTGTATATAATTCAAAATTACAACAACATACACCACAACATTTATATTAATTAACATATCTATTAACATATATCATGTTAGGTCTAATCGAAATTCATCTCAACCAATTAACATATATCGACCATACCAACCACAATTATATGTAAATTTATATAATTTAGTTTTCACAACCTTGTCATAATTAATAATTATTCATTTTCAAATTTTTTTAACATAAATAATTTTTTCTTATAATAGTGGTGTTGGATATGGTGGGAGGTGAGTGGTCGGAGGTGAATGGTGGTGATGGTCAGAAGTGGTGGTGGTGGTCGATTGAAGTAGTGCTTGTATCTAATGATGGTGACATTTTAATTTTTTTTTAACAAGTTATAAAACCTATTTATTTGATTTTGAGTTTTTTAAAAAAACTTGTATGAAGTTAAGTAAAAAACCAATTCAACCTTATTTTATTAGTACAAGTTTTGATTTTGAAATTAACTTTCAAACCAAAAAACCAGAAACTCACTGCTTATTCATAATTTGATATATTCTTTATTGTTGGGTATGATTAAAATTGAATTACCTCCTAAGAAATATTACACTATAATTAGTTATTTTTTACAAAATTTATCGATTTAAAATATTTTAAATTTATATTTAATTTTTTTTTGAAAAGTGCTATTACATTGAGATGTGAGTTATTTCAAAAAAAAAAAAAAAAAGTTGTGTTGCAATTTTTATTTCATAAAAGTTTTAATTATCCTGTTCTTGTTACTAGATAATAATGGGTATATTATTTAATTTCAGAGTTTTTACTTTATATTTATATTTAATTTAATTGGGTTAAGTTTTTTCCAAAATTTATATATAATTTTTTAAAAAATGTATTAATTATGTAAAAGTTTTTTATATCGTTGATCGATTACAATTATATATTCTACTCTATTATATAATTATATCTTATTTAAATAATACTAGCATTTACTTTTTTTAGTGCGCTAACTCTTGTATATACATGTATTTCTTTTTACTCATCCTCTTCAACATTGTTTTATTTTTCTTATATTTAATTATTTTTTATCTCAGTAGTTGTAATTAACGTTGAGAAGAAGTTATTTTTTAAATGATTGAGCAATTTTAATGAATAAAAAAAAACTCTATATATATATATATATATATATAAATATTGCTTTGTGTGATACGATAAATAAACAATTATATTGGTTATATTTGACAGTGAGATATGGTCATTTCACTATAAATTTGAACAGTACTTTTGTGTGTTGAAGTATTAGGTGCAAAAATAAAACATAGAAAACCACACAACAACTTAACCAATAACCAAATCAAACAGTTGAGGATAATGGAAGAAGATACAGATTCACGAAAGCAAGCAAGGCTTTCCATTTTGGAACTAGCGAACATGATAAGCGTACCTATGTCTTTAAACGCTGTCGTACGGCTCAACGTTGCTGACGCAATCTGGGAAGGTGGTTCCAACGCGCCTCTATCTGCCGACCAGATCCTCAAGCGCGTGCTTCCAGGCGGTGGTGGCGACGCCGAGAATCTACAGCGCGTGCTACGCATGCTCACTAGTTACGATGTTTTTGAAGAGCATCTTGGTGGCGGTGAAAGAAAGTACTCTTTAACCGATGTTGGGAAAACTCTCGTGACCGATGAACAAGGCTTATCGTACGGTTCTTATGTGCTTCAACATCACCAGGTCAGTTCATAACTAAATTAAATAACAATATTTATATATTTTAATTATGTCATTATATTATATCATTTTATCCACAAAAAATTGGGAAATGTCATTGTATTATTTTGAATTCTTATATTGATTTTTATTTTATTTTAAATAGTTGTATAATAGTAATTGTAAAATGGTTGTGTAGGATGCGTTGATGAGAGCATGGCCATTGGTACACGAAGCAGTTGTGGACCCATCAAAGGAGCCCTTCGAGAGGGCAAATGGAGAGGCAGCTTATGATTACTACCTTAAAAAACCAGAAATGAACGAGTTAATGTTGAAGGCCATGTCGGGTGTGTCAGTGCCCTTCATGAAGGCCTTGTTGGCGAGCTACAATGGTTTCCAAGGTGTGGAAAAGTTAGTGGATGTTGGTGGTAGTGGTGGAGATTGTCTTCGTATGATCTTACATAAATACCCCTCTATTAAAGAGGCGATAAACTTTGATCTTCCTCAAGTGGTTGCCAAAGCACCACAAATTCCAGGTAAATTTCATGATTCAACAATTTCTTTGTCATTAATTTATGGAATTATAACTAATTTAGCAATTAAGTAGTTTGTCATTGTTAGGTTTTGATTTGCGGTTGGTGAGATTCAAGTGTGACATGTGAATTTTATAATATATATTGTATATTTGTAGGTGTAACTCATGTGGGTGGTGACATGTTCAAATATGTTCCCCAAGGAGATGCAATCTTTATGAAGGTGTGTTAAGATCCATTCCTTCAAATACCCTAGTAATTCATAGTTTAGTCGGAACATAAGTAAAATCTGACTAAAAATTATTTCAATAATACGACTCTTCTTTTTTATATTGATTGGCAGTGGGTGCTAATAACGTGGACAGACAAAGAAATCAAGCACATAATGCAAAACTGTTACAAGGCACTACCAGCTGGTGGAAAACTAATTGCTTGTGAGCCAGTGTTGCCTGAGGATTCAGATGATAGCCACAGAACAAGGGCATTGCTTCAAGGTGACATATTTGTGATGACAATCTACAGAGCCAAAGGAAAGCACAGGACTGAAGAACAGTTTAAGCAACTTGGCATTTCTGCTGGTTTCAATCTTTTCAAAGCCTTTCATGTGGACCATTTCTACGCTGTCCTTGAGTTTCAAAAATGAAAGTAAATCGATGTTGTGTTTCATGGATTTTTGTAAACTTTGTGTACTTGCTAATATTGTGGATTACATTTTAAGGAGTCCAAAATAAATTTGAACTACCAGTAAGTCTAAGTGAATATTTGCTTTGGAAAGGTTCTTCTTCCTTTGAACTAACTTTCTCATGAGGCAACTTATAATGTAAGTTTTAAAAGCAAGTTGGTGTTTTATAAATGTGTTTCTCTTGTCCTTTATGCAACTTCATCCTAATTTGTCTTATAAAAATGGTGGGTTAGACTCACCTCTTACAAAATCATCTATAAAAGTAGTGAGTCTGATGCTTAGATATAAATGGTAGAAGATTTAATAGATAAATTCTGATAAGATATTAAAATTTTATATTAACTTAACTCATATTGACTAAAATAGCTTAAAAGGTAGAAAATATCTTTGACTAATAGAAGAACCAAAAATACAATTAAGCTTAATAATTATTATCATTTTTATTTTGAATATATAAAAAATTTTAATTTTGACTAATGGATATTTGACAAACATTTATCCCGTGTAGGGTTATATGTTCCATCAGCTCCTTTAGCGACTTATTTCCAAACAAACAACGTGAAAAAATTATATTTAGTGTGTTATAGTTGTTCATTTATGTTGAATATATTAAAAACCTTTCTTAACTCCCTTGATTTGATCAAATTGGTCTTAGGGATGAAGATAATATTTTTATCGGTGATGATGATTATTTCTTATTTAAAATAAAAATATTGTAGTAAGATTATGTGAGTTCTCAGAGATTTTATTGTGAGTTGGTTTTTGAAGGATTTTATAATTTTTTTTTTTAAAATAACTTGATATTATATATTTATTTATCATATTTCTTTTATTATTTTTTTTATATATATATATCAAATATAGAATTAGTTTTCCAAAATCTTCATCTCCGAATCCTTCCAAAATTCAACTTGCAAATAAACCATTTCTCTTTTCGGTCACCCTGCTCTATTGTTTATAATTTCTTTGTATTTTTTCTTAATTAATTAAAAGCTTAAATGTTTTCTTACTTCTAAATTTAATTTTTAGTCTCTAGTTGGTAAATTTAAATTTTTGGCCTCCCTCTTTTACACGTTATAAGATTTTTTAAGTCCTTATATGACATGACTATATTATTTATAATGTGGCATGACATGACATCGATGAGTTGGAAAAAAACACTATGTCAACATTTGATTTCCATTTCGTTATTATAAATTTATAAATATATTTTTATAATTGAATAATATTAAAAAAACAAACTTCATACTTTATAAAAAAAAAAATCAAACTAAAAAAACATAAAAGAAACGACATTGTTAGTGGTTGGGTAGATCTATGTGAATCCTTGATTTAGAAACGGATCTAAAGCTCAAGCTCACGATTCAAAATTAAACAAACAAACTTCGATTTTCCTTTTCTCTTTCTCCTTCTCTGCAAATCTGCACCTATTGTAGAATCAGTAACCTAATTCCACATGGCGCAAACATAGGATGAGGTAATTGAGTCATTTTTCTTACATGCAAATATATAGAACCGAGAAATAAATATTCAATTTTTGGAATTTTAACATTATAATAAATGCAACATTATATCATATTGTACATATCAAAAGATGATTATGAATGAGGTACTTTTGAATTCACGAGAATATGATATCAATGTGAGTGGTCAATATCATATTGTACATATCAAAAGATGATTATGAATGAGGTACTTTTGAATTCACGAGAATATGATATCAATGTGAGTGGTGAACTATCCTAATTGTTTTTTCGAATTTTTAATGTCATCGATAAGATAAATCGTTTAATATGATATATAAAACGATTAAATAGTTAAATACATGAGAGGAAATATATCTCATTAGTGTTAACAAAATAGTCAAACACATCATCCAACATATATTCATCGCTTAATTAGTTGTTAATAACAGTTGATCATATTATATATTAATAATAATTCATAATAATTGATTACTGCCGACAATCTATAACTAATTGATTAAATAGTTAATCTAACAATCTCCGACTTGGATGATAATAATCAATTATTAAAACAATATGAATTTATGGACTAAAATATCAATTATGGTCAAAATATTTGTCGTAAAATCAATCATACATATCAAAGACTTACAATATATATAAACAAGATGAAATCTAGATAAAATCCCTTTCTAGAATATAAAATAAATCTCTCTTCAAAACCTCAACAAAACGTTGATCGATTGCTTGCATTTCGAATTATCACCCCAACAATAAATATACATTCTCTTAATATTTCTCACTCAAATGTTCAATCGTAAGTACAATTTGAATTAAAAAAAATGTGTAATTAAATTATAATTTTGAATGCATGAAATTCTATGAATAGATGAAAATATTCTTAATAATAATAAAAGTTCCAATCAATATATTCAATATACAAGAAACATGAATTAATTGATCAAAGTATAATACATTCTAATTGAAATAATCCCTTTATATATGTCAATTTTTTAAAAAACGGTCCATTAAAAGCAACCAAATATAAATAACAATTTGAGCCTTCACTTTTCCACTCCTTGAAACTATACTAATAATGTGGGTAAAAATATATAGGAAAAGAAAACACAAGTGGAAGGGTGAGCTTTTTTAAAACATTTTAAAGGCGATTGTTTTATTTTATTTTATTTTATTTATTTATTTTTTAATATGAAAAATGTATTATTAAGGAGTATAAAGGCACTCCAACCTATTACATTAAAAAGATATTAATCACTTTACAAACACACTAAACAATTAGAGCACCAATGAGTAAAAACATAAAAGTTTGAAACTTTGTTTTAGATACATACCAAAGCCAGGAGATTGCTTTGATATTTAATCAAAACATTAGAGACATCTCCCACCTCCACTTTTAATAGTACTAACAGTTGAGACGTGCACTCCGGTACTCTTTATTATGCTAATGTGAATAATTAATTTCAGATTTTTTTAATATAACAACTGAGGATAACTTTATATCATAATTATAAATTATAATTGAATCCATCCTTCTATTATATAGAATTTTGATCTTTGATTCTTATTTTTTAACTAATAAACAATGACACGACATATTCTAAAATAAAATAACAATAACACCCTATAAAAACTCCAATTTTAATTTTATAAATTATTTATTTTTATAATTTGATTAATGATATATGAATGATTAACATATTTAGATGGTTTTATATCATAAAATTATATGTCACATCATTTAAATATGTCAAATCGTTATTTTTTTTAGTTTAAATTTTTTAGGGAGAGGCTAAAACTGTTGATTTTTAAAATAAGGGACCGATTTCACAAATTGATGAAAATAAAAAGATCAAAATTACAACTAAGTTAATTTTTTAGATAAAAAAATAATAGAAGTTAGTATTTGAGAAGTTAAGAATTTAAAAAAAGAACTGTTTTCTAAAAGATAGAAATTGAGAAGTTAAAACTTTGAAGAATTAGACTATACTAAAATGGTATATCCCTTTTATACATGTTATAGATATTGTTTTTCATCATCTAGATGAATAGAAATTTTTGAATAAACTTACATCCAAAAAATTGTTTGGAATGGAAGGAAGACTCTACTTGTCTAAGACATCTTTAGTAACAACAACCATAGGAACATTATGACCATAATAAAATACCTTAAGTAATGAATTCAAGATCCGCAAATACGAGATGTACAATCACTTTGCATCTAATATACAATCTTCAAAGAAAAAAAAACTTGCATATAATTCAAAAGAATAAAAACACATGATCTAGTTTCTTTCAAGAAGCATCATCTAGTCAAATTAGAAGAAAGAAGCAATGAAGTCATCAAGGAGATAACATAAGCCTCATGGAGGCATCTCATGTTTTATAATCAATGTATCTAATCAATTATCAACACGTAATATCTAACTCAATACTTATTTTTTTCGTCAAAAACTATATTTAACTAATTTCAATGCTAAAGAACCTTCTAATTTAATAGAAAGTAGATTGTCATCCGCGTATTTTGCGGTAGGTTTTGATATATATATATATATATATATATATAATTATTTTTTACTATAAAAATAAATAAAATAAAGATATAAAAGTTTTGTATAACTAACGATACAATTATTTGTAATCTTAAAAATTTAAGGGAATGTTAAAATTTTAAATATATCAACGTAAAATGAAAATGATTTTTTTTTCATAAACATTATTTATTTATTTACACACTTTAAATTTTGGTTTACTTGCACCATTATTACTCCTCAACATTTTAGGTTGAAGAATTAATCATAATTTTTTTTGTTTAAGAATCTTTGAACATTTGTAACTAATAATGTTATATTTCTTAATGTGATATAATCAAATGTATTATAAACTTGAAATTAATTAGAGAGTCGGGATCAAATAACATTTTTTAAAGTAAATATGAAAGTGTAAAGACATCATCTTGATTAATTGACATCTCAGCTGTATTGACACTTTCATTTATCTATTAATGTTTAGGAATCCTAAAAATATTATTAATAAAATAAAAAGACCGATAACAAAAAAATAGAGGAATAAAATAACTAAAATCATCTAAGATCAAATAATTTATTTATTTATATTGTTAAAATGAACTTAATTTTTAAATAGTAAAAGATTGGATAATTATAATAACACTTTTTTAATTATAATTAATTAAGTTATAAGCTTTTCTTTGCCAACATAGTTAGCATTAACACATCAAAAAACTAATATCGATTATATAATTTATTTAAATTATAAATATGGAAATATGTTATAGTATATATTTCTTGTTATGAGAATACAATAATATTAAATCTTTTAAAGGAGAGTTTTATTGTGGTCCAACTTGGTTCGAGAGATTAATATTTGCAATTGTGAGCGGATGATATCATATTCACATAATAAAAGTGATGTAGCTAAATATCACTAGAAGGGGGGTTGAATAGGGATTTTGCAGTTAAAAATAGTTTTCAAGTGTTTCAAAAATTATCCTCTCGCTGAAGATGGCAAGCCCGAGGATGGGTTTTCAAAACTTTTAAATTCAAAACGAGTTAAAGAGTTAAGAAGCAATATAAGATTGACACACACTGTTTTTATACTGGTTCACCAGATCAACCTCACGCTGAGGATGATTACAAACTGTGTATTCTCAAGCTTCACCAAGCTTACAATCAATTTCCAAATATTTCCAAGCTTCACTCACTAGGAAATTACAAAGTAGTATGAGAGTGATTGATACTTAATACTTTCTCAAAGGATATACAAAGATATAGTGTAGGATCAAAGAAAGTAAGAAGTGAGGATGTGATTTGCTCTTGATAGCTTTAAGATACTTGATCTTTTTATGCAATTGTGTTGTGTGTCTTCCAATGGAGAGCTTGTTTGCATTTTATAGAGATCCAAGCCCTTGATGACCGTTGGAGCTTATTTCAAACAGTCCAAGTCTTTCATCATATTTACGGAAGTGCCATTACAACCATCCTCACTTTTCTTGTAACTTGATCTTGACAAGTCCTTGTCAATTCTCTTTTATCAGCAATGGACAGCTGTTATTTGACCATGTGAACTGCATTTTTCGAAGACTTTAAGGTCTAGGTTGGTTTCACCTTTTGAGGTGATGTTGACAAGAGAGAAAAAGCCACCCTATGACATAGGACTGTTATACTCAGTCCGAGGATCAGATCTAGCAGCAACATGTGATCTTCCATTTTTGGCTTGTTTCAAGTTGCCTTTTGTTAACTTGATTTCTTCATGTGTTAAGACGTGCAAGCCCAATAAATGATCTGATTTTAGTCTTTGCACATGCTTGATGGGTTGCTTTCAACATAGCTGGTCCATCCTCAGCCTATTCTGCCATCCTCTTAGATTTAGATCTAGCTATTCTTGTCCTTTTCCTTTTGGCCTTCTAACTTCTTTATTTCAAATACTTTTTCTTTGACTTAGTTATATATTTCTTTAATGAATAAAAACATTTGTACTGGTGAGGTCACAACTTGGGCAGATCTGGAGATTTTCCACTTTGCAGCCCATCCTCGCGAGGTGTTCTTAATCATATGCCATCCTCACGTGGTTTTCCATCCTCAGGCCAGAATCATATTTTCCTTCTTTTTGCCTTAATGATTAATAACCTATTTTCTTATATGAATGCACTCAAGAGCACATGTTAGTCATTAACCACAATCATAATCTCTTAAGTAATTTTGTTATCATTAAAATCATTTCAGAGATTTTGTCTCAACAAAAAGATCTTGCTTTTGAATGATAAGTGTATGATTTCTTAAATGTATCCTACACAATGCACTTTAAAAAATGACTTGTATTTTATTATTTTGTGCATCGAAGATAGATCAATCATAATATTTTACATTAAGATCTTTATACAAGATGCTCCAAAGGTTTGTAATGACTTTTAGAGTTTTTTTTAGAGATGTAACATTTCGTTTACTTTTTGTTAGTTAATTTTATTGAGGGACACCGAAGAATTTTAAGAAGCAGGTTTCGAGTCCAAAATATGATAAAATTAATATAACTACTAGTTTACTAATATTTACTTATAAAAAAAAATATATTTCAGCTATTAATAATAATATTGAATATGCCATTATTTTTATTTTGTGTGAATGAAGATTAAAACTAAAATAATAGCTTCAAGAATAACTGAATTTTTCAATTAATTTTAGTATTAATGTGTATTTATTTATTGAAACTTGAAATATTTTGTTTACGGTAAACTTCTCGAGTTCAAAATTTAATAAAACTAATACAACCACTAATTTACTAATATTTACTTATAAAAAAAATATACTTCAGCTATTAATAATGATATTGATTAAGACATTATTATTTTTTTGTGAAGGAAAATTAAAAGTAAAATAGTAGCTTTTAGGATAACCGAATTTTTCAATTAATTTTAGTATTTATTTGTTAAAACGTAAAACATTTTGTTTAAGGTAAACTTCAATTACAATTATTTATCTGTCAGAATACTTTAGTTCCAACTTATCTTTTTTTTTTTTTTTTTTATGAAATTTTCTAATACTTTATAGATATAACATTTTTGTTGAAAGTTTATTAATTTTTCGTTGTTGCAATTTAAGCAATACTTTATTTGTATTTATATATAATGAATAACAATGAAAACATATGTATTTATATATAATGAAGTACTATTAATACATATCTGAATTAAGTTATAACTTGGTTGTTGAGAAACACTCAAGAGTTTTCAAGAGATTTTGAGTTCAAAATAAGATAAAACTAATATAACTACTAATTTACTAATATTTATTTATAAAAGAAATATGTTTTCAGTTAAAAATAAGTTTTTGTAAAAGAAGATTAAAAATAAAATAATAACTTAGAGGATACCTAAATGTTCAAATTAAATTTAGTATTAGTGGGTGTTTATTTGTTGAAACTTCAAATGTTTTGTTTAAAGTAAATTTCAATTATTTTAAAATAATTTTTTTTATCAAAAAATTGTTTATAAACTATTAATAAAAATCAAAATTGCAATATTTTGTATTAAATAATAAAATGTCATTGATTATATTTTATTATTAAAATTAAAAAATTAAGATCACATTATTTTAAAAGTTTATATTTTATCATGGTTGAGTGAGATGCAAGTTGAATTTGAACCGTCTAATATTGAATCAATTAAACATGAAAGAGGTTATGTTTGAATGTCATATCAATTTTATAAATGAAAATAGTTTATTTATTTATTTATTTGAGGACTTAAACTACCATTTTTTTTGACAAGACATAAGCTAGAAATTGTTATATAGAAAAACAAATATGTCATGAAAATTTAATAGAATGAAAGAGAACTACGAATAACTCTATTGTTTCTGACATATAGAGAATGTCAAAGATGTCATAAAAATCTAATTAATGAATTCTTTCTAAGATATACATTCAATTTTTCAAACTCAAAGTATATACATTTGAAATGTTTTCAAATGCTCCAGTTCCAATTTTTTGTCTTTTGATACCAATAAAATATCTTAGAACACAAAACAACATATAAGTAGATATTTATAAAAGTGTTTTGTCTAGTTGTGTGATAGTTAGTTACATAGGCAAAGATAAGTGTATCAATGACACAAATTTTCGAAGAAATGAACATAGATGACTTTGTGAGATCAGATTCAAATATGATTTTATGAAATTATATTCAAATATGGCTTCGTGAGATTGATTCATACTCGCAAATGATTACTTGAACATTTGAGATGAGATAACATCAATATGACGTATTTTGTGGCCAATTAATCTACATGATAAGTAAAGTTAGAATTTGAGGAACTGTAAATATTGATTGAAGTGAGAAATTGGTAGAATTAGTTTTATGATGAACTTTTTTGAAAGAGTTTTTAACTTATGTATATGATGTGTGAGATGCAAAAACTAAATTGAGGAATATAAGGTGTGAGATGAATAATAGAGACATATGAAAGGTGCCGCATAAAAATATAAATGATGTGACACAAATGTTATGATATAGCATATAAGTATATGACATGTCATTCAATAGTACTGTGGGAATTCTATTTTAATATATTAGAATAGATTTTATGACTACATACACAATTGTTTTTGTGAATATCAAGAATCAAGGTGTATATCACATGATTTTCATTATCTATTAATATCATTTAGTGTGTAATTAGTCAAGAACAACAACAAAAAATTTCTTCATTTTATTTTGACTATAAATTTAGTCTCTCTCTTTTGAGACATGTATTTCATAAACCTATTTAAAACTTGTATCATAATCTAGTAGTAGTTATATGCTCAAAATATTGACTATACTAAATCAGATATGAGATGATTGGAATATAATCAAAGTTGACAAAAATATATTTCAATGTTTGTAAATTAATTGATTTAATGAAAAATTCTTCAATGTTAAAGAAAATAAACGTAGCTGTCAGGTCAATTGTGCATTAGTCTAAATCATTGTGTTCATTTATTTTTTTTTCTTGCATGCTTTGTTTGAAAAGATTTTTCAAACCATTGATTTCTTAAAAAGGTTTTTAGAACAATTATTGTTTAAGAAAGATTTTTATAATGTGTGTTTCAAAAAGATTAAAAGCAAGTACGTACGATTCAAACTCCTAGTCTTGCATTTTTTATTACGTTCAATTGAAATGAGAAGGAAAGTTCCTTAACAGTCGCAAGGTTGTGTCGTTGGTAAGATGATGTGTGTGAACTAAGAGATACTTATAATGGAAAAATCTTTCAAGTGACGAATGAACTATATGTAACTATCATGCAACATAAAGACGAATTTATATCCATTTAGAGATAAAGACATATTTTTCTTTAGTAGCTACTATTGGTGAATAATTTAATGTGATTAGAGACAAATATATTATATCACTAACTAGAGATGAACAATCACACACACACATTTGATTTATTACCATAATTATTTTTAAAGTCATACATATAAATAGTTGTAATGTGTTACATTGTAAAATTTTTTATAGTGACAAATGCATGAGAACTAAACTCTTAAACACTATTGTTGCTCTTTTGGTATTTCAAAACTGTCTATCATGAAAGGCTAGAATTTAAAATATTGTCAAAGGTTAGTAAATTTAGTGAGCTAAAGGGACAATCGTTACACAGCATGCATTCAAGAGACAATTAATAATGACTCTAATTTTATGATTTAGGGTCCCCATCCATATAATAATGACTCTAATTTATGGAAAGCTTTCTTATTACTATCTATTTAATATTAGGGAGGATTTCTTGCCACTTTGTAAGCGCAATAATATATTTAATTGAAGTCAACAGAGCACGATTTTTTGCAGTTTTTTTTATTGAACTCAGCAGAGCATGATTTTTTGCAATTTTTTTTTATAGAAAAATAAATTTCATTTGAGTATAAATAAAAATAATATAATTAAATTAATTATGAGTTGAGACATTTTTAATAGATATTTTAATATCAAACTTCATGATTAAAAAATTGAAAATACGTTAATGATATACCTAACATTTCAATAGCTAAAGAGAAATAATCAAATCAAAATTTTAATCTTGACATTCAAATTAATTTCTTCTACACATAGTTAACGATAAAAAATAATGTAAGATTGATAATCTTTAATCTCATCCATTTATGAAAAAAATATTTGATGGTATTCGTTTGTATGAACTATATGTGACCAATCCAAATACGTGTTCACAAGTTATAGATAAGAATGACGATGCTGAATTTAATAATAGTCTCCATATATCCTTACACAAAATATGGTTCGATCCGACTAAATAAATCATTTATGTATGTGAATAATGCACTTAGAAGAAAAACAAATAATACCATACCACGATAATGATTAAATCAACGCCACACTTAGATGAAAAAATCATAGATAAAATATAAAAAAAGAAACTAAATATATGTGAAAAATTATTTATTTAAAAACAAGGCGAATAAAATAACTTAGATGAATGATTTTAAACAAAATACAGAGTTTTTGAACTTTTTTAAAAGGCAGCATGAAGTTTATGTATTATAGTGCTGTAATAATTTCCTTTTGTTACATGCCAAGAAAATATTTGAATGAACTATCACAACAAGAAAACAAGCATTTTGTGAGGGCTTTTGCCCTCACAAAGGGGTATAATCAGCCACAAAGGTGGCTTTTGTGAGGGCT
>NC_021160.2:43750179-43752123 GCF_000331145.2 Cicer arietinum | reverse complement strand
AGGAGGGGAGAAAAATATATATAGGGTCACGTTGAGCATTTGTGGCGGTCAAAGCAGCCACATTGCCAACGGATACATGACGTTTGTGGCGGCCTGGACGGCCAGAAAAGCCAACGGCTATAATGCCATTTGTGGCGGCCTTTGCCGCCAGTAATTCCAACGGTACAATCAGTTGTGACGGCCTAAGCAGCCACAAACTCCAACTGGATTGGGCCTCCTTTGTGGCGGCCTTTATAGCCACAAATGCCACGTGCGAGTTCCTTTGTGGCGGCCTTTGCAGCCACAAATGCCACTTGTCCCGTCTGCCTTTGTGACGGATTTGGCCCTCACAAAATTGATTTTTTGTGGCTGTAAAAGCCCTCACACTTTATAAATATTTTGTGGCCGAATAAAACTCTCACAAATTAGTGACCGAAAAAGCCCTCACAAATGTCAAAATTGAAATTGGTCTTTATTTGTGGCTGAAAAAGCCCTCACAAAATCCTTAAATATTTAACTTGATTTTGTGGTTGCCTAAGCCCTCACAAAATCACAATGTTGTGATTTTGTGAGGGCTTAGGCAGCCACAAAATCCAGTTAAATATTTAAAAATTTGTGAGGGCTTTTTCAGCCACAAATAAAGACCAATTTCAATTTTGACATTTGTGAGGGCTTTTTCGGTCACTAATTTGTGAGGGTTTTATTCGGCCACAAAATATTTATAAAGTTGGCCACAAAATGGTATACTCCGTCGAATCTCAGATGTAAGAGAAACTGTATCAAACAAAAATCAAGTATATGATTCAAATTTTGAATTAAATTTAACAATTTTTATTAACTTAGTTTTTTTTTATATTTAAAATTTGATAAAGAATTTATTTATGCCCAGCATGTTTCTTTCACTCTTTATTTCTCTTATATATATGATTTGAAGTGTTTCTTTTACTCCATTTTTTTTATAGGTAAATATTAAAAGAATAGTACATTAAAAAAGATAGATATTAAAATATTAAGAAATTTATAGTTATGTTAATTTTACGAATTTGAACTCAATATCAGTTTCTTAAATATTTTTCGGTATCTCTTAACACAACTCCAACAACAAGTACAATTTAAAGTATAGCCGCTATACAAATAAGAAAATAATAATAATAAGGAAACGTTTGTTTGAACTAATGGGACAAACAACTTCCATATATCGAAGAGGCTTTTAAAAAGTACTCTAATTGTAAGAAGGTTCTTTTGCAATTCCGTGTGACAAATCCTATTTAAATTAAAAAGAGCATGAGTGTTTTACATTATAATAAAGTGATAAAAAAAATTATCTATTTTTTACTTGTAAAGGAGGCAAAACATGGTTCAAACATTCAAGTTTGCTTATGCTATGATCCTTGTTCTTTATCTATTTTTTGTAGTAACCAACATTAGCGGTGAGTTATTATATTAAATAAAATAACAAACCACAGAATTATCGAGTGAATAATTCGTATACTTTTCTAATATTCCATTATTCATGTTTTATATCACAGCATTAAGTGCTCCGTGCAAAGACGTCTTCGATTGTTTTCCATTTTGTCCATATCCTCTAGTTGAAGTGTGCGAAAATGAAGTTTGTGTCTGCAAAGAGGTAAGTGACAACTAATTATATGTTACTTCTCTTTTTTGGGTACAAAATTATACCTTAATTCTAAGCCTATAATTTTATATTTCCTCTTAGAATTAAGTTGTATAAATAAAAATAATATTTAATATATATATATATATATATATATTATGTTTTAAAATAAAAAAAACATATCAAATATTATATTTATTTATATTTCATTTTGAAGAAAATAATCTTATTAGTTTTTACATTATATTCGCTTATAGTTTCTCTCATATTTTTTTAGATCTACTAATATTCTCGATAGGATTAGAAATATAATAATTATATTTTTAAGTTTCTTTTATTGAACCTACATT
>NC_021160.2:43676100-43749848 GCF_000331145.2 Cicer arietinum | reverse complement strand
ATAAATAATTATTATACTTATAATTAAAAATTATTATAATTAAAATGATTAAATTATATTATAAATTTCAAAAAATAAATTAAATAATAATAACAGTTAAATAAATAAAAATTATATTAAAAACATGAAAATTAAACGAAATACATAAATTAACAATAAAAAAACCTGAATAACGAAAAAGAAATGTTGGCATGGAAAGAACTTTTGTTATTAGCATTTTGGCATGAAAATCTGTACAACAAGTCAAAGACTAGGCATGCTAGGATCATGAGTATAGAAGCACCCTCTCTATATTATACTCTTTAAAATAATGTATACTGATTTAGATAATAGTGTGAATCAGGAAATAATATTAATTTGTAATTATATTTGTTAGATTTCAAAAAATAAGTTAGGCAAATCAAGATTTGATTTGATCTCTTTAATTTGTAATTATGAGATGTAAATGTTTTAACGGTTATTTATATGGAGAAATATCAAAGCAAAAGGGCATCAAACCCTAATTCATGACATGGTTTCAACAGATTGAATCAATCGATCCTATGAGAAAGAGATCAAATCAATGACATACACATTAATTGTCCATGTAAAAAAGAATAAACAAGTCATTCTGAAGAGATCATGAAACTCATGTAAGTGACACTTCTAATTTGTTTTTAACCAAGTTGTAGGTTAGTAGTTACGTGATTATATTTGAACACTTTTTATATTTTGACACTCATTTAATACTTTATTATTAATTTTTTCTATCTCTTTTTCTATTATATACATTAATAAATCATATCTATTTCACCATTAACTCGACTTATTTCTCTTTCAATATGTATATTGGGTTCATGCGTGTCTAGAAATTGTTTTCCTTGTTTAAGGATAAAATTGAGCAGATACAGTACTTAATAGAAATATTTATTGATAAAAAATTGTAAGAGAGTACATTAAATGTTCTGTATGAAAATTGACAAATTAATAATCTAAACTATTTACTGATAACCACTAATTAACTTTTAAGAGAATTGTAACTAACTCTTAAATTGAAAGAATAATGTTTACTAGCATGAGTGGAGCAGCATGATGATTTTTAATTTTAGCAATATAGAAGTTTGAATTTTTGATAGCAGATTCTTTCACAGACTCACAGTAGACAATTTATTGATGCAGCAAAAATCACGTCGGAATCACTAAACAATGGAGTCTAGCAATGGTTTGGATTGTGTGGAGCAATTGATAGGTGTTTATTTTTTACGTGTAGTGTTAGAGAATAGTATGCTAAAAAGATTTTATTTAGATTCATATTCAAATATATTTAAAATTTATATTAAAATTTATATTAAAATATATAATTTATATTTCTATTTAGAATATATTGAAGATTTGATATATTTTTAAATTATAATTTACTCTATATTATATAGCAATATATAAAAGTTTATGATATGAGATTACATAAAAATAAAACTCTTCTCAATACAAAATATAAATATAACATATATATAATTATGTTTTTACAAATACACAAACAACAAAAAACTTAATTAACGTGAAGATGAAGATAAAGAAAAAAAAACACAAAAGAAAGAAAATTTAATTTTAGTTTATAATATATGATGATAGATAACCAATAATTGATCTTGGTATCTTAGATGAGAATATATAACCAAAAATTAATGTTCATGTATTACATAAACATAAGATTTGTTAACCATAATTAAAAATTGATCTTCATATTACATGAGGATAATCATGATCATCATATGTTGCATGAGGATAAATAATCACAATCAAGCACTGAGAGATCCATGTAAATAATCACAATCAAGCACTGAGAGATCCATGTCCTAAAGTTAAGGATGCAAATTTTTTAAACCTCACTTAATAATAACTATAATAATATAAAATTAAAAATATGAATATTAGCAATATAATTTTTTTAATATATATATAAAAATATGAGATATCAAATTTCGGTTAATAGTTTTTATCGTTTACTTAAACTACTAATTTTATAATTTTGACATTCATATCCGTTTAAATAATTTTTTTTTATAAAAATAATAGCATAAAGTTTTTTGTAACCTACAATTATTATTTTTGATGCATTGTAAATATAGTATTTATCATTTGAAATTTAAAGTGAAAATATGTCAATATTAGATAATTAGTCATGGCCATAATCTCCCTAGAGAAAAAGATAAATTAAAATAACATGCAGTTATATGTAATATATATAATTTTTTTGTACTTTCTCTCACGAAAATCAGTTTAACTAGGTGGTCAAATGTCTTGCAAACTATTCATTGAGTGGTGCGCCTGGCAAGTGGCAATTAACGAGCTGATAGAACTATGAACGTGTAAATGTAAAAATTAAGGGTGATCAAAATGCAAATTTATAGAAATATTATTACAATATAAAAATTGAGGGTGGTCAAAATGTAAATCTATAGAAATATTAGTGCAATTTTCTGAAATTCGGCACCCTCTGCCACACTGGATCAGCCCCTCCAACCAAGGCTACACACACATGTTTACATAAAGGTACGAAGGAAAAAAGAAAAAAAAAAAACCACAACTAGAGGCATCAAGATATTCTTCAATCAAAAAAGAAAATGAAGACGAAAGATGACATAGAACTTCAGGGAGGTGAAGAAATCAGATGACATAGAACTTCAGGGAGGTGAAGAAATCACACCATCACTTGTCAAGGCTATTGAAGATTCTAGGTTTGCAATTTCATCAAATGTATGACTAAAATATTCAAATAAACTCATATTATCATTTCTAACAACATCAAAATTATCTAATAAAGAATAAAAATACGAGTTTATTTAAATATTTAAGTTATTAATTTGATGAAATTTGCATTATATTGAATACTATAATTAATTTTATGGGTTTTATTTGAAAATTTTGATGAATTTTTTGAATTTTTGTTAAAAAATGATAACATTGTAGACATTTTTAAAACATACACTACAAGGAAATTGATCTTTCGTGACACACAAAATGTGTCACTAAAAGTAAACATCTGTAGGTAAATGCAAGAATACTTTGAGTGACACCCGGAGCTATTGTCAACTTTAAGGGGGCGTCTTGCTAAATTTTAAATATTGTCACTATATGTTTTTAATTTCTACCTACTACGACGACTGTCATAAAACCTAGAGAAATATAAATAAAGATTTGATCTATTCCTACGGTATTGTCTGTCACTAAACTCTAGATAAATATAAATAAAGAATTGATCTATTCCTACAATATTGTCTGTCACTAAAACTTACTAATTATTTTTTAAATTAAATTTATTTTATCTCACTACTAATTGTAATTCTAAATTATTAATACCAGTCAATTAAATTTAAATTTCTAATTTATTTTTATTAAATAATGCCATTGAAACATACCAATAAAATACAATTTAATTTTACTAATTATATTAAAACATACAATAAATAGTTTTTTTGCTCTAAAAGATTCAATAAACTTTCAACAAAAAGCAGAATGAGTTTTTTAACATTTATTGTGATAAACTGCAAACTAATTTCATAAACAACAATAATCATCTTCTTAAAAGAAATATTTGAGGCGTGTTTGTGAAAAATAAAAGAACAATAACATCCTCGATATTTTATCTAACTGCAAAAAAAATATATCTCTCCCTTAAACTTTTTTCTAGTTGGAGGCGCCATATGAGTTTCTCCACTTGTCTTTCACTCTTTATTTTTCTTATATATGCTTTGAAGTGTTTCTTTACTCCATTTTTTTTATAGGTAAATATTAAAAGAATAGTACATTAAAAAAGATAGATATTAAAATATTAAGAAATTTATAATTATGTTAATTTTACGAATTTGAACTCAATATCAGTTTCTTAAATATTTTTCGGTATCTCTTAACACAACTCCAACACCAAGTACAATTTAAAATATAGGCTATACAAATAAGAAAATAATAATAATAAGGAAACGTTTGATTGAATTAATGGGACAAACAACTTCCATATATCGAAGAGACTTTTAAAAAGTACTCTAATTGTAAGAAGGTTCTTTTGCAATTCCGTGTGACAAATCCTATTTAAATTAAAAAGAGCATGAGTGTTTTACATTATAATAAAGTGATAAAAAAAATTATCTATTTTTTACTTGTAAAGGAGGCAAAACATGGTTCAAACATTCAAGTTTGCTTATGCTATGATCCTTGTTCTTTATCTATTTTTTGTTGTAACCAACATTAGCGGTGAGTTATTATTCGTTTATATTCAATTATTAAATGAAATAACAAACCGCAGAATTATCGAGTGAATAATTCGTATACTTTTCTAATATTCCAATTATTCATGTTTTATATCACAGCATTTAGTGCTCCGTGCAAACACTTCTTTGATTGTTTTCCATTTTGTCGATATCCTCTAGTTGAAGTATGCGAAAATGAAGTTTGTGTGTGCAAAGAGGTAAGTGACAAATAATTATATGTTACTTCTCTTTTTTGGGTACAAAATTATACCTTAATTCTAAGCCTATAATTTTATATTTCCTCTTAGAATTAAGCTGTATAAATAAAAATAATATTTAATATATATATATATATATATATATTATGTTTTAAAATAAAAAAAACATATCAAATATTATATTTATTTATATTTCATTTTGAAGAAAATAATCTTATTAGTTTTTACATTATATTCGCTTATAGTTTCTCTCATATTTTTTTAGATCTACTAATATTCTCGATAGGATTAGAAATATAATAATTATATTTTTAAGTTTCTTTTATTGAACCTACATTCATTGGCGGAGTTTGTCGGAAAAGCTTAGGTGGCCGATATAAAGATAAGCAAAAAAATTCAAACAAAAATGCAACAAAATTCAAACACTTGCAACAAAAAAAAACTCAAATATGAACATAAAATCAAACACTTTATGTGCAACAAAAAAAACTCAAACACTTTGAATGGACATAAAATCCACAAAAAAACTCAAACACTTTATATGGACATAAAATCAAACACCTTACGTGCAACACAAAAATTCTAAACAAAAACAACTCGTCTAACTGAAACTCCAAATCAAAATTCCAAACTCCAAATTCAACACTAACAAAATAAGTTTTAAATTTCATGCTAACTGAACAACAAAAACAAAAAGTAGAATTCCACAAAAATATTGGATCCTGCCATATAAGTTAAATTTTTAGGATAGGTACAAACTCAACAAAATGAAGAACTCAAAACTGACACAGGAGTGACGAACTAAGAAAAATTGAAATTAACAGAGTCAGAGGAGCGGCGAACTATCAAAACTAACTAACAAAGGACCGACGATTCAAAACTAACAGAATTCCAAATCAAAACTAACTAACAAAAATCAACACTAACTAACAAAAATCAACACTAACTAACAACAATCAGCACTAACAAAATAGAAATCTGAACCTTTTGAACAAAACAACAACGCGAAATGGAGAAGGATGAGGTTGCAGCGAACAGAGAGCGAAGAACGGCCACAGAGGCAGTCAGGCAGAGGCGGTCGCAGGCCCGCCACGAGCAGATGAGCGATCTGTACTGGAGGCAGAGTGAGGCGGCCGCGCGTTTGTACTGATTCGTGAATCTGAATCTGGAGAAGGGAGAGAGGAAGGCTGGAATAGAGAGGAAGAAAGAGAAAATTGAATTAGGTTTAGATATTGTTGTAATTTTTGAATTTTAACAAGGCCATTTTAGTATTTTACTTATAAATTTTTCTTTTAATTTTTTTTTGGATGGCCGCGGCCACCCCTGTCCCAGCAAAGCTCCGCCAGTGCCTACATTACCTTACTTTGGATTCCATCATGCTTAATATCATTAGACTTAATGTGTGTATTATAAATGGTAAGTGGTCTGTTTATCCAAAGTTTAGTACCATTTTAAATTTTTTATATTAAATTTAACTTATTTTTAAATAAATGAATTATATAATTTTTTATAAACTATTATAAATTTGTATTTCTAATCGAAATAAAAAACAAACCATCGATAACAAGTAGGGATTGCAATTAGATCCATACCCAGTGGATACCTGCAAAAAAAACCCACAATGGGTAGGGTAAAAACCCGCATAAATGGGTATGGGTATGGGGACGGGTAATTACCCGCAAAAATAAGCGGGTATGGGTGCGGGTACGGGTACTATAGTATCCATTCCGCTCCGCACTCGCATTTATATAAATATATTATTTATTTATTTATTTATTATATTAATGTTTAGTTTAATTAATTGTTTTCTTTTATATTTTAATATCTATTAATATCATTGAACCATTAAATATTTATAATTGAAATATAAACATTTGCAAATTTTTTAAGAATATGATTATGATAAATAGGTAAATAATTGTGATTTTATAACTAATAGTTATATCTTATTAATTGTGACTTTATAATTATACTTGCAACTTTGTATCAATTATCTCAGATAATATTGTTGTATGACTTGCAACTTCACAAAATATTATTATGGATATTTAAATATTGTAACGAGTATTCATTTGAAATGTTTTGAGTTAAAAAATATTTTGGTTTATAATATTTTATGATTGGATTTAAGATATTTGAATAATTTTTAACTTTAATCACAATATCATTTATTTATCGATTTTTTTTAGTTAAAGTGTGGGTAACGAGTATAGGTACGAGCACTTAAGTATCCAGATGGTAAGGGTACAGGTATTAAAGTTGATACCCAAGAGGGTACGGGC
This sequence comes from Cicer arietinum, assembly GCF_000331145.2. NCBI lineage: Eukaryota > Viridiplantae > Streptophyta > Magnoliopsida > Fabales > Fabaceae > Cicer > Cicer arietinum. The sequence continues at coordinate 43,743,122 of NC_021160.2, read as the reverse complement.
ACGGGTATGGGTATTTTTGTAAATCGCGGGTATGGAGACGGTACTATAATACCCTACCCAAACCCTACCCATTGCCATCCCTAATTATAAGTATTTTCTCTTCTTTAGGAATGACACTAAGGAATGTTTGATTAATATCTTTGATTGTGGTAAGGTCTCCAAAACAATTTTAAACCTATTTAAAGGTAGATTAGTTAATCACACTCCATTCAATTTTGAAAAATATGGGATAAAATTTATCAGGTTCAGGTGACTTGAACTTTCTCATACTCGCAAAGAGCTTCTTTTAGAGCATCTCCAACGGTAGCCAAAATGAGTTCGTCAGCCATGTGTAATTACGTAACCATAAATAATTATTATACTTATAATTAAAAATTATTATAATTAAAATGATTAAATTATATTATAAATTTCAAAAAAATAAATTAAATAATAATAACAATTAAATAAATAAAAATTATATTAAAAACATGAAAATTAAATAAAATACATTAAATTAACAATAAAAAACCAGAATAACAAGAAAGAAATGTTGGCATGGAAAGAACTTTTGTTATTAGGATTTTGGCATGAAAATCTGTACAACAAGTCAACAACTAGGCATGCTAGGATCATGAGTATAGAAGCACCCTCTCTATATTATACTCTTTAAAATAATGTATACTGATTTAGATAATAGTGTGAATCAGGAAATAATATTAATTTGTAATTATATTTGTTAGATTTCAAAAAATAAGTTAGGCAAATCAAGATTTGATTTGATCTCTTTAATTTGTAATTATGAGATGTAAATGTTTTAACGGTTATTTATATGGAGAAATATCAAAGCAAAAGGGCATCAAACCCTAATTCATGACATGGTTTCAACAGATTGAATCAATCGATCCTATGAGAAAGAGATCAAATCAATGACATACACATTAATTGTCCATGTAAAAAAGAATAAACAAGTCATTCTGAAGAGATCATGAAACTCATGTAAGTGACACTTCTAATTTGTTTTTAACCAAGTTGTAGGTTAGTAGTTACGTGATTATATTTGAACACTTTTTATTTTTTGACACTCATTTAATACTTTATTATGATTTTTTTCTATCTCTTTTTCTATTATATACATTAATAAATCATATCTATTTCACCATTAACTCTACTTATTTCTCTTTCAATATGTATATTTGGTTCATGCGTGTCTAGAAATTGTTTTCCTTGTTTAAGGATAAAATTGAGCAGATACAGTACTTAATAGAAATATTTATTGATAAAAAATTGTAAGAGAGTACGTTGTTCTGTATGAAAATTGACAAATTAATAATCTAAACTATATAGAAGTTTGAATTTTTGATAGCAGATTCTGTCACAGACTCACAATAGACAATTTATCGATGCAGCAAAAATCATGTCGGAATCACTAAACAATGGAGTCTAGCAATGGTTTGGGTTGTGTGGAGCAATTGATAGGTGCTTATTTTTTACGTGTAGAAATATATTTAAAATTTATATATTTTTGATATATTTTTAAATTATAATTTACTCTATATTATATAGCAATATATAATATAAAACTCTTCTCAATACAAAATATAACATATATATAATTATGTTTTAGTTTATAATACATGATGATAGATAACCAATAATTGATCTTCGTGTCTTAGATGAGAATATATAACCAAAAATTAATGTTCATGTATTACATAAACATAAGATTTGTTAACCATAACTAAAAATTGATCTTCATATTACATGAGGATAATCATGATCATCATATGTTGTATGAGGATAAATAATCACAATCAAGCACTGAGAGATCCATGTCCTAAAGTTAAGGATGCAAATTTTTTAAACTTCATTAATAATAACTATAATAATATAAAATTAAAAATATGAATATTAGCAATATAATTTTTTTAATATATATATAAAAATATGAGATATCAAATTTTGGTTAATAGTTTTTATCGTTTACTTAAACTACTAATTTTATAATCTTGACATTCATATCCGTTTAAATAATTTTTTTTTATAAAAATAATAGCATAAAGTTTTTTGTAACCTACAATTATTATTTTTGATGCATTGTAAATATAGTATTTATCATTTGAAATTTAAAGTGAAAATATTGTCAATATTAGATAATTAGTCATGGCCATAATCTCCATAGAGAAAAAGATAAATTAAAATAACATGCAGTTATATGTAATATATATAATTTTTTTTGTACTTTCTCTCACGAAAATCAGTTTAACTAGGTGGTCAAATGTCTTGCCAACTATTCATTGAGTGGTGCGCCTGGCAAGTGGCAATTAACGAGCTGATAGAACGATGAACGTGTAAATGTAAAAATTAAGGGTGATCAAAATGCAAATCTATAGAAATATTATTACAATATAAAAATTGAGAGTTGTCAAAATGTAAATCTATAGAAATATTAGTGCAATTTTCTGAAATTCTGCACACTCTGCCACACTGGATCAGCCCTTGCAACCAAGGCTACATCTTATGTAGAGTTATAACTAAATATTATTTATTTTGTGTTTTATGAAGATATAAAGATCTAGGGTTAAAAAATTTATATACCTTTGTGTTACATAAAACACACATGTTTACATAAAGGTATGAAGGAAAAAAGAAAAAAAAACCACAACTAGAGGCATCAAGATATTCTTCAATCAAAGAAGAGAATGAAGACGAAAGATGACATAGAACTTCAGGGAGGTGAAGAAATCACACCATCACTTGTCAAAGCTATTGAAGATTCTAGGTTTGTAATTTCATCAAATGTATGATTCAAATATTCAAATAAACTCATATTTTCATCTCTAACAATATTAAAATCATCAAATAAAAAATAAAAATACGAGTTTATTTAAATATTTAAGTTACTAATTTGATGAAATTTGCATTATATTGAATACTATAATTAATTTTATGGGTTTTATTTGAAAATTTTGATGAATTTTTTTGAATTTTTGTCAAAAAAAGATAACATTGTTGACATTTTTAAAACATACACTACAAGGAAATTGATCTTTCGTGACACACAAAGTGGGTCACTAAAAGTAAAAAACTGTAGGTAAATGTCAAGAATACTTTGAGTGACACCCGGAGCTATTGTCAACTTTAAAGGGGTATCTTGCTATATTTTAAATACTATCACTATATGTTTTTGATTTCTACCTACCACGACGACTGTCATAAAACCTAGAGAAATATAAATAAAGATTTGATCTATTCCTACGGTATTGTCTGTCACTAAACTCTAGATAAATATAAATTGTAATTCTAAATTATTAATACCAGTATATTAAATTTAAATTTCTAATTTATTTTTATTAAATAATGCCATTGAAACATACAATAAAATATAATTTAATTTTACTAATTATATTAAAACATACAATAAATAGTTTTTTTGCTCTAAAAAGATTCAATAAACTTTCAACGAAAGACAGAATGAGTTTTTTTAACATTTATTGTGATAAACTGCAAACTAATTTCATAAACAACAGTAATCATCTTCTTAAACGAAATATTTGAGGCGTGTTTGTGAAAAATAAAAGAACAATAACATCCTCGATATTTTATCTAACTGCAAAAAAAATATATCTCACCCTTAAACTTTTTTCTAGTTGGAGGCGCCATGTGAGTTTCTCCACTTGTTTTTCAAACTTTATCCTTTGCCTATTTAAGTGCGCCAGTTTCTCGTGTAGCCTAAAGCAAATGGAAATAGATATCAACTGAGAGTAGAGAGAAACACAAAAATCAGAAATGAAAAAAAATAAGACTGCTTAAATATTAATTGATGAGTCATATAAAAGCAACTTAATTTTTATATCTGAGGTTCCTAAGTTTGGAACTTACCATTTTCAAGTTCCTAAGTTCTTTTCTGGCTACAAGTCCTCTCCATCGGCATTGTGTCAGAATTGAACCTTTCTTCAGCCTCTTATAATATGAGGAAGCCATGTAGCATCACCAGCGAGCCTGAAATTTTTTTAGTGTCCTCCAACTTTTAAACAACAGCTATTCATGAGAAACAACAGTATTTTTCCTAAGAATAAGAGAGCCTAATGTACCACCCAAAACTGAATTCCCAACCAAACAACTCCCTCTAGCTTCTCTGCCAGGCCAAATAACTCCCCCTAGTTTATATCAACTATTCTATCAGCTTTCCATACGAATCAAGTTTTGAACTAAATACCAATGCGTACTGTAACAAGGCCTGCCAACTTGATTCCTTGGCCCATCTTGATGCAATCTGTTAGGTACTGAGTTTGGGCCTTAGAACAATAAATAGGCGAATCGGACAATTGGTTACAATATGCTTATGGGCAAATCCGTTAGAGGAGACATTAACGAGCCAAACCCAGTACCTAACATAACTCTCATAATTAAGGCCTGATCCTAATTCCTAACATACCGACACACCAAAGAGGGTGCAATTCAAACATTACTTCTTAATTAGTCCAAAGCTTATTCTTTAGAAATGTAAACTTTAAAAGAAAATGAGATTACACAAAAAAGAAAACAAAAATGATAATTGAAATGGAGAAGTGATGTCGCATTAAGAGGTACTGATAAAGATACTGCAAGCACATCAGTTTAAAACTAATCCCTTCATTTCAGGTCTTTTTGAAGTTCTGTCAAGTTTATTTTGATAACAGACGAGCCAATTCTGCAGCTTACTCTTCTTTGTAACCAACTTTGCTAATTTGTTTGCATTATAAACAACCTGTGTAAGTGTCACAAAAATATGCTGTCACATACTGTTTTTTCGCTTCCTAAATAAATGGGCAAAATTATATCTGTTGTAATATATCTAGTTAATAATGTACTCCACATTTCATACACATCATCTCAGAATCAATTTGACAATTAATAAGTTTAACATTGTAGCAAAAGCAACCAACCTGGTGAGTAAGATAGTTATCCGGATGATTGACCAGAAAGAAGTGCTCAACGAGCTCACTAACAGATTCATCAGGATCTGGAGGAATGTTTCAAACAAGCACCTTCAAAGTAATATATTTTCTATAAGAAAAATATGTATGAAGGAATATCTCAAATATCTCAATTTTAACATGTGACAATTCAACCTATAATAGCAATTTTCCCAAACTTGGTTATTGTAAAGATATTGTCAGATTGGAGAGCTCTTCAGTGCTAAAGTTATCTTTGTTCCTGCCTTGTTTTATTAGTTTTTATAGAACTTTCTGCTAGACCTTTTATCTTTTCTTATATCTCTTTGATGTATTTAATTTAAATACCACATAGCAGTCATCACTCTATTATTTTGCTTACTTATTCACTGATATAAATAGCTGGATTCTTATTATGATTTCCTAATTACTAGAAAATCCACAATGGTAATCTACATATTTTAAATGTGGAAAGTATACAGTTGAGATCTACCTAGAAAAATTACTAAGTAGGCATAGCACCTTTAATCACTGTGATTGGGCTAGTGGTGAGAGGATTTGGTAGTTTGTATGAGGCTATAGGTTCAAATGTATTACGCGCCTAAAATAAAAAGCATGCCACCTCTTACACAAGAGACATAAAATCAGAGTTTTATGCTTCATCTCAAAGCTTCCCAAAAAAGAGAAAAGTAGTAGTTTTACATAGAAAAATTCCTCACTAAAAATAGAGAACAAAATATTACCGAAAATTGATCAGGACAACGCTTTTCTGCTGCAACAAATTGTAATCTCATTGAGGCAACTTTTTCATACTCCCTCATCAAAATTTAGCATGTCCAGAAGATAAATGCATAAGCAGCTACTCTGTGTGACTAAAACCTAAGATAGTGTAAAATTTTAGAAAAGCACCACATTTAGCAACAATGTCAAAAAAACAATACTTGAAAATAGTTTATATAATCAAATACGGACATGAATGCATTGTAAAAGCATCTATACAACTTTAAAAAAAATGAGATTACACAAAAAAGAAAACAAAAATGATAATTGAAATGGAGAAGTGATGTCGCATTATGAGATACTGATTAGAAGAAAAAGTAACTAACATATAATAACAGTAATAATATGTATAGAGTAGATGCGAAACAATCAAGATTGTATACAGTAAATAAAGGTTACACATACTAGACATAAAGCCTCACAGACATAGTTAATCCATATATATTATTAGGTCAGGAATACATCTTGACATGCAGGTACTTCGGATTAGAAGATAATTTATTAAACAACATCAAGAAGCAGCAACAAAACTGTAATTACACTGAATAATAGTTTTTCAAACCTTTCAGATCCACGCTGGACATTCGAAACTGAGAGCTTATCAATGTCGCTGGAAGTTATGTTTTTTATCCCAGCCGTTTCTAGCCCAGTGCTTGTTCAGTTGACAGGAACCAGCATCGCCCACGCTAGGAACGCTATAGGTACACAGATTTTAAGTCTGGACAAAAAGAAACAAAAAAATAATAATAACATCAGGGATCATATTCTCCTTTACTGATATGGTATTCAATTTCAATCATTGTCCATGACCATACCCTAGAAATGTAAACTTTTAATTAGTCCAAAGCTTATTCAAACTTTACTTCTTAATTCATGCGAATTTTTAACTTTTTCCCCTAGTTCAATGAAAACAAAGGACGAATCTAAATGAAAACCAACATTGAGAAAATGAAGGTTAGGATATGTTCAATACTGGCTCGTTGTCCTCAGCTTGTTCAAAATCCAAACTCATAATTCCATCTCCTAAATTATTAAAGACATTATTCCACCAAACACAAAGTTCGGTTTTCCATTGTCATTTCAGTGTTCCTGACAAACATACAAAAAAATATTATATAATAACAAAGTATAGAAACTCAATCAAACTGCAGCTCCACTCACAATTTTAATGCTGTGAGCTCTTTAGCCAAAGCCATATTTCTCTCTTGCAATCTAAAACGATCCAAACTTGACTTCTCAAGCTCCTAAGTCAGCATGAAATCAATAAAAGTTAGTTTGAGCTGAAAATAGCCAAATTATCACAAATAAAACATAATGTTGCAGAGAAATTCACCTCTGTTTTCACATGAAGCTGGATTTGCATTGATGCTTTCTGATTCAACGCTTCATTCTTTAATGCTATTTCTTTCTTTGACTGCTCTTTGCAAGTACAGAGCTGAAGGAATACCAATACCAAAATTATTTAAAAAAAATATATTAAGTAACTATGAAATAAGTATGAAAACTGTTATGTAGATAGAATACCAAGTAATTGTGTTGCTATGACTTATTATTTGATGATAATAACAACTAATAATTAATATGAATGTATAGTTAGTTGTATACATGTACATTTTATTGAAAAGAACTGCATGGATCCAGTTTGAGTCCTATCACTTATTAAACCACTCATTCCTCTTTCTGATTCAACGCTTCATTCTTTAATGCTATTTCTTTCTTTGACTGCTCTTTGCAAGTCAGAGCTGAAGGAATACCAATACCAAAATTATTTTTAGAAAAATATATTAAGTAAATATGAAAGTATGAAAACTTTTATGTAGATAGAATACCAAGTAATTGTGTTGCTATGACTTATTATTTGATGATAATAACAACTAATAATTAATATGAATGTATAGTTAGTTGTATACATGTACATTTTATTGAAAAGAACTGCATGGATCCAGTTTGAGTCCTATCACTTATTAAACCACTCATTCCTGTAGTACAAAGCAAACCATCAACATATTAAGAATTTTTTTTTTTAATTTGTTCAATCACAAGTTAAAATAACAAGTAAAAAGCAAAAACCAATCTTGTAGAAACACTAGAAATAACAATTCCCTTTGTAAACAAAACCTGAATCTTCTTGCCCTTCTCCATCCCAAATTTACCATCAATAAATTTAAAAATCAACAAAACATCCACCGGTTCATCATTCCAGTTACAATTCTAAACAACATTCATCACACCTAAAACTAAACCACCCTATTTACCAAACAAATTAAACTAAACAAAAAACAAATTCTGGAAATTGAAAAATACCTCATCTTTAAGTTCATCTAACTCCTTAGTTTGTCGTTCCAAAACCGAACTAATACCCGAAACTTTAACCTCCAATCTCTTAACTTCCTTTCACAAAACACCAGCATCTTCTTCAACCGAGTTGCATCTGAGTCAAAACAGCTTCTTTTACATCTCTAATCGATTGAAAATAAAGCCGACACGCAAGCAATATTACCAAAATAAAAATTGGAATCGCAAACTGAAATGATTTGGAAAGAGAATAAAACTTATTTGCTACTGCAAATTGCAAAGTGAAACGAGAGAGATGAAATCTCATTCAACAAATCGCGAATTAATGACACTTAACAAGCAATATTACCAAAATCAAAATTGAAATCGCAAACTGAAATGATTTGAAAAGAGAATACAGTTTACTTCTTACGGCAAATCGCAAAGTGAAACGAGAGAGATGAATTGAGGGTTGTTCGAAATTGAATTTAGAATTTTTGAGAACTAGGGTTTATTGAAGAGTAGAGAGAAAATGGTCTGACAAATGCAAAGAAAAGGTGTAGCTGCATTTTGATGGTATAAAATCAAAGGGGCAAAACTTACATGTTTGTGCATTTAAATTTTTGTACAAAAGAATATAATATTTTTAGAAACAGTGACAGTTTAATTGTAGCTAAAAATAGTTTTAGTGATAAATAAAAAACATCACAAAATCTGAGTGTCACAATAGATACTTTTTTTTATAGTGATAAAAGATCAATTGTCACTTAATATTAAAATAAAAGGTCAAATCATGAAGAAAAAAAAGATTAATGACTAAAACGTTAACTGAAATTAAGTTAAGGGACCGCGAGTGCTATTTAGCGTTATTTTTATTTGGTTTGTAATAATTTTTAATTTGTTTGAATTTGAAGATGTAATAGTTTTAATTTAGATTTAATTGATATCATGTGTAAAAGAAGGTACTATACTTCTTTACATATAGTTTATTTTAGAAAAATATGACATAAGACTTATGGTCCATGTAGATATAAGGGGTCATTGCTTTAAGTTGGGTTTTGTAACCTCATTTGACACAAATTTGAAATGATTTAAAATTTTTTCAAATTTTTTCTTTATGGGAATTATAGGAAAATGTTACTAATTAGTTATGTTAGCATTTTTTACACCTTCTCCACGGTTTAAATGCTTTTAATTGACTATTATAAAAGTTTCAAAGTATTAATTTTAATATATTATTCATTGAGCATGATCCTATATATACAAAAGGTCCCTATAATTCCTCTTCTATTAAGGGAATGACAGCTACACAGAGTAATTACATAGTTGTACAAATAAATTTACAGCTCACACAATATTTCCTTACTTAATTTAGCTAATACAATCTTTGACTCATCTTAATACCCCCGCTCAAGTTGGTGCATGGATATCGCACATTTCCAACTGGAATAAAGATTCAATAAACACCATATTATCTACTCCTTTAGTGAGAACATCAGCTAACTGTAATTCAGATCTTACAAAGGGAAAATAAATTATTCCACCTTCAAGTTTCTCTTTGATGAAATGTCTATCATTTTCTACATGTTGCACAGGATTGTGAGAAATGGCTAATGTATTGTCACAATACAAAGTCATAGTCTCCCTTGGTTCAAAACCCAAATCTGATAGAACATTTCGTATCCATAAAAGTTCACAAACTCCTAGTGCCATGCCTCTAAACTCTGCTTCAGCACTAGACCTTGCTATTACCGGTTGTTTTTTACTCCTCCAAGTTACAAGATTCCCCCTACGAATGTGAAGTAACCAGAGGTAGACCTTCTATCATTTTTTGACCCTGCCCAATCAACGTCGGTATGCCCGTCTACCTTCAAGTTTCCATGATTTGTGAATAAAATTCATTTTCCAGGGGTGGACTTCAAATATCTCAAGATCCTTTCAACAACATCCATATGAGCTTCCCGTGGATCATGCATAAATTGACTAACGACATTTACTACATATGTAATGTCTGGCCATGTATGAGACAAGTAAATTAGTTTGCCCACCAGCCTCTGGTATCTCCCTTTATCTATGCTGGCTGAATTTTGGCACTGAAATATCGTATGATTTTGTTCAATTAGGGTATCAACAGGTTTACACCCAAGCCGTCTAGTTTCAGATAGTTAATCAAGAGTATACTTTCTTTAGCATAGAAAAATATCATGTTTTGATCTAGCCACTTCAATACCTAAGAAGTATTTGAGGTTTCCATGTTGCTTTATCTCAAATTCAGAAGCAAGGTATTTTTGCAAACTAGAAATCTCATCTCAGTCATTTCTTGTAACAATCATATCATCTACATATATACTCAAGGCTGTAATTTTACCTTCTCCTTTCTTCAAAAATAAGGTGTGATCAGAGTTACTTGCTTTATAGCCAAAAGCCTTCATAGACTTAGTGAACCTACCAAACCATGCTCTTGGGGATTGTTTTAATCCATATAGAGCCTTTCTTAACTTGCAAACCTTTATCTCGTTTGAATCTATCATACCTGGTGGTAAATCCATATAAATTTCTTCTAAAATTTCTCCATGTAGGAAAGCATTTTTCACATCAAATTGTAGAAGAGGCCAATCTTGGTTTGCTGCTAGTGACAAAAGTATTCTCACAGTGTTGAGCTTGGCTACCAGTGCAAATGTCTCTTGATAATCTACACCATAAGATTGAGTGTAACCTTTAGCCACTAGTCGTGCTTTATACCTTTCAATAGTTCCATCAACTATGTTTAATTGTATAAACCCATCTGCACTCCACAGTTTTCTTCCCTTTAGGTAACGTCACAAGATCCCAAGTGTTGTTTTTTTTTTTTTAAGCTGCCATCTCCTCAACCATCGCTTCAGTCCATCTAGGATTTAATAAAGCTTCCTATACATTACTAAGAATAGAAATTGAGGATAATTGAGATGCAAATGATGCATATGACTTAGATAACTTGTGAAATGACACATAATTACTAACGGGATATTTAACTTTGGATATAAGGTCTGGTTCGTATCTAATGGGAGGTTGACCACGGTTAGAATGAGGTGGAAGATTATATTGGACAATAGTAGATTCAATGTTAGGTGTTTTGGTGGCATCATGCAAACTAGGGTCAATTTCATGAAAAAGGGAATCAATTTCAGAATGAACATTAGTATCAACTTCATTTATATTTGTATTATCAAGAATAGAATCAGGGTCAACTTGATCTTGTGGAGAAGATTGAGCTAGTAGATTATGGTAAGTGGAAATTGTATTATCTGAAGGTGATGTGTCCATATTTGAGATTGATTCATTACCTGCAGAGTGATTCTCACAAGATAATCTATCTTCACAAAATAAGTCAAACATGCTATCATCATGGTGCTGCACTTCTCTTTCATTCCCCCCTATAAGTGTAGAATCAATATAAAAATGGTTATCTTCATCAAAAGTTACATCCATAGAAATATAAATTTTTTTAGATGATGGATGATAAGCACGATAACCTTTTTGAGTTGATCTATATATAACACATCCAAAAACATGAGGTAGTAAATGAATGATGGCTGGGAGAACACAATGATAAGATAAAACATCTAGAGGTCTTCTAAAGTTATGCACACTATAGGGGGTTCGATTAATTAAGTAAACTACATAATTCACAGCCTCACCCCACAAATGAGATGGAACACTACCATCAATTAGGAATGTTCTTGTCACCTCTAATATATGTCTATTTTTCCTATCGGACACTCCATTTTGTTGGGGGGAATAAAGACATGTTGTTTTGGTGCAAAATGCCTTTAGAGTTCAAAAATTCTTTTAATTCTTTCTTAAAATATTCCCTTCCATTGTTTGATCTAATTGCCTTAATACATGTGTTAAATTGTGTTATTATCATTTGATGAAAGGAGCGAAACACATCATACACATCACTTTTATGTTGAAGCAAATATACCCACCTTACCCGTGTACAATCAACAAAACTAATAAACCATTTTTTTTCTTCCATTATGTGTAGATTGTGGAGCAGGACCCCAAACATCAGTGTGTACTAAAGAAAAAGGAAAATCTATTTTGTTATTGCTTAAGGGAAAACTAGCACGATAACTTTTTGCCATTACACAAGTTTCATAAAGAAAATATGAAATATGCATTTGTAAAATAACGATGGAAATAATTTTTGTAGATAACTAAAAGAGGGATGCCCCAATCGTCTATGCCATAGCCAAATTTCCTTTTTATTTTTATCTTGTATGTGATCACTTGCAAGATGAACCAATGCTCCTTTATGCCTTTGTTAGTTTTTTTCAAGGTAATACAACCCTTCACTATATCTACCACTTCCAATCTTCTTCTTGGTATGAATTGAAATAACAATGTCAATTATAAGGAAGAGGGGTTTGAATTATAATTGCCACTTTTAAATAATTCCCGTTTAAAACTGAAAATTCAACTCAAGATTGATCTTGGTTATATCGAAGATTGATCTTGGTTAGTAAAAAAAACAGCAATATCAATGTTATCAATATAAAATCAGATTGTCAAGCATAAAGTAAATAGATATAGAGATTACACACGCATACATCCTGGTTCACCCAAACACGGGTTACGTCCAGTCTTCACAAATGTGAGATTTTCCACTATGTGCTCAAAGGCAAGATTGTTCTTGGTTATCACACTATTTTTCACAGATCAATCTTGATATTTACACAATTTCTACCCTTCTACCTATAAAGGATTTCCTCAGTTCTACCTCACTATTTCAGAAAGCATTTTGCGAGTTACCTTTCAAAACATGAAATGATTTTTACAAAACACTCAAGCTTATGTTAACAAAATAATCTTTAGTTACAAAGTGGTGATTTTGAGAATGTTTAGAATCTGGGTATTTACTCAACTCTTGTTTGAGAAATAGATTCTGTAAATAGAACTCAGTTGGTACTGATTCTAATACAACACAGATTAAAACAACAAGCTTTAAGAATGATATTGAGACACTTGAGTATGATTGAATGATTGATGTTTTTCTTGGCACTTTGAGTTGTGTTTTGTTCTTTATCTTCAAGCTGTATTTATAAGCTCCAATAGAGCTTTAGGACAACTCATATGTCCGTTGAAATAGGGCCAGCTGTCATGAAGGAGTGGTTGGATAATGTCATTCATAAAGCAAGAGTGATTGTGCTAAATCTAAGAACGTTCTTGACATCGAAGATCGTTCTTCGAATTTGTTGGTGATGAGCTGACTTGTACTTGTGATTGTGTCAGTTGTCTGAGATGATTGCTTGCTTTTCAATCATGTGTATATATCTAGATTGATAGTACTATCAGTAGTGTACTTTTACAACTTGCAACTTTGTACTTGCAATTTCCTTAATTGAAGAATGATCTTGTTTTAAGCTTTTGAAGCATATCTTTTGATCCTTCGAATTCTGGAATGATTATGACTTAGATTGATCCTAGCTTATTCTCTGATGAAGATATGAGATGAATATAGCTTCCAAGATCCAATTTCTAACAGAGAAACTGATTATTCTTGTTTATGCCAAAAACAAAGATCGTTCTTCGTTTTCCAGAACTGTTTCAAGATCAATCTTCGTTTTACTGCTTTTGCTTTCTTTGATTTTAAAGAGATCTACTTTGTAATGTTTGATACCTATCTTGTTTTAACACACTTAAATGCACATGTTAAATACCAAAACATTTAGAATCATACTTAATAGTCTTTAAAGAATAATTGTTTAATTATCATCAAAACATTTAAATTGAGATTTTGTTTTAACATGTATATCCTGAAAAACACAGTGGGTTGGTTAAAACACAGCGACACATGAATGTGATTTTGTTAATTTATTGACAGAGATAAGATTGCAATTCAAGGTAGGACCAAATAAGACATTAGGTATTGATAGGGAGGGTGATAGGGTCACTATACCAACACCTTCAATGGGAGATTTTACTCCATGGGCAGTAATAATAACAATTTTATAAAAATTAGGAGAGAAATTAGTAAACATATGTTGATCACAAGTCATATGATCAGTAGCACCTGTATCGATTATCCAATCGCTATTTCTATTAATAACAGAAAGATCATAAGCATAGTTAGATATACCTGACTTGGTTACAAAGCCAATAACAATAGAAAGATGAACCTTGCTGGTTTCTATCTTGTTATTCGAAGTAGTTTTTCCCTTTGGATGCCACTCCGGATAGCCATGGAGTTTAAAACATGTCTCCATGACATGATTAGACTTGCATATTTTTTTATTTGGATACTTCTTGACAACAAAGGCGGACCGATTCGAATACTCGCCACTTAGCATAACGTCTTGGCGATTTGCCTCTGCACACACAGTTGCATAAATTGATTGGACATTAGGAAGCGGAGTGGTAGCCAGAATACGACCACGAACTCCATCCAAATGTGAATCCAAACCAGCCAAAAAAATATAAACTCGTTGAGAATTAATCATGTCGTTGTATTTCTCAACATATTTGGTGCATTCCATGGTACAACTATCTATTAATACCCATCATACTCTTGCCATAGCCTCTGCAATTTTCCAAAGTATGTAATAACAGATCCACCATTTTGTTGAGTAGAGATTACCTCGCGATGCAATTGATAAGCTCTTGATGCATCTTGGTCAACTGAGTATGTTGCTTTCGCATTTTCCCAAATTTCTTTCGCTATAGCTAATCAAATGAAAAAAGGGATCTGATTTCTTTGGTCATAGATTCCAGAAGCCAAGACTTGACCAAGCAATTTTCATCTTCCCATGCTTCATATTCATTGGATTTATCTATTGCTGGTGCAGTCTTTGTTCCGGTAACGTAAACCCATCGTTTTCTGCCTCTGATTTTGTTCTATGCATTCAACGACCATTCGATGTAGTTAGTGCTGTCAAGACATTCTGGGGTGATTGCATCGTGGAATTGGACAGCAGCGGAAGTTCCAGAATTCTCCGATTTGTTTTTATCAGAAGCCATCAGAAATTACTGAGGAAATAAAAAACCATTGTTTCCTATATTGAAAGGGAGTTGGTGTAAGCTCTGATACCATATAAAAGTTTCAAAGTAATAATTCTGATATATTATTCATTGAGCATGATCCTATATATACAAAAGGGTCCCTATAATTCCTCTTCTAATAAGGGAATGACGGATGCACATAATTATTACATAGCTGTACCAATAAATTTACAGCTCACAGTATTTCCTTACTTAATTTAGCTAATACAATCTTTGACTCATCTTAACATATTTCACTAATTCAACCCTTAGTTCAAATCAAATGAGCTACTCAACCCCCCTCTCTTAATGATAATGTTGAGTGAGCAAGTTTCTTATTTGAGTTCTTGGATTAGAATTTGATTGAATCTTATCAATAAATTTTTTACCATTAGGGCGATTTCTCATTGCATTACTAGAAAAACTGATTTTAGCGTCGGTAAAAAACCGACGCTAATAAGTCAAAAGCCAACCCTGACGTTGATTTAGTGTCGGATTAGCGTCAGTGTCAGGCCTAGGCTAAAATAGACGAAGCTAATACATAGCATCGGTCTCATGCCATTTGACGCTATATTAGCGTCGGTTACACCTACTCTATTCCAACGCTATCAACAGAAAAACAACATCCGACGCTATCAACAGAAAAACAACATCCGACGCTAGTTTTTATCCGTTGCCACGTCATTCAAAATAAATCAGTGGCGTCGGATAGCCAACGCTATGGTCGACAAACAAAATAGTTAGCGTCGGCAAACTAAAAAAGGAAACATTTAAAATAAAAGTCAACTTTGTTATAATATAGTGGCGGTCAGGCCAAAGCTATAGTCAACCTATTATCTAGTATAATTCATTACTTGCTATCTAGTAACAATCGAAACAAAAGTTCTTTTTTATATCTTGACTTTGGCAACTTATAAACTACTACATAGACACTTTGCAACAAGTCATTGAAATAATTGACTACTTTAAAAATAGTCACAATACTATAATAGAACAAAGGTACAACAACCCAAATCAAACACAAATCGGCATGCAATTAATCAAATTTTAGTGATATGCATAAATAGTCTCAGCTCTTAAATTAAAACAATCTTATGTGTTAATTATCAAAATGTTCTTCCAAGCATGCAATTAATCATTAATATAAAATAAGCAAAGACTACCAAATGTGAGATTTTAAGCACTAATATCACTAATACTTAAGCACCAAATGCAACTTTCCTAAACAGCTTATGAAATCACATTTAAGCACTAATATTTAATCACATTCTCCTAAACAGCTTATTTAAGCACTAATATCACTAATATTTAAGCACCAAATGCAACTGTCCTAAACAACTCATGAACCTTAAACTGGCTGCATATTTTAAACACCAAAAATCAACAATAAACAAGATGAATAAAATAGTAATTTAAACATAAATCTAAGGAGAAATCACATTTTTTTTTCCAACTATAGTCTCACGTCTTACATTCAAACGACACACGCGAGCTTCAGTTTCAACACTATTTTGTTCATCTGCTCCATAATGCGATATGTTACATCAAAAGCAATTTCTACAATTAGAAAATGATATTTCAAAAATTCCATTATCAATTAAATTTAAAATTGTAGTTAGAGATAAAACTATAGAAAGACATAAATAAGGCCACTTCAATTTCTCAATTTCAATTATTCAAACTTTCCCAAAATGGTTGAAAGATTAATAAGTAGTAATGATGATGAACAAATTTTTTGAAGATTTCATTAGAAAAATGAGGGAAGATCTAAGAATTGAAGCTAGAAGGCAATTAGTCATGGTCTGATTTCATTAACAACAACCATGATCTTTTTTTTTTTTTTTTGGTCCTGCTTCTTGTCTAGTAAATTGCTGGACCTTTTTTTTCCTCCTTTTTTCTTGTATTTTAGTTATATGCAACTCTTAAATTTTGCAAAACTATTTCTCTGATTTCCCCTTATGTCACCAAATAACAAGTTTGCATGCAAAGTTTTTGTTTAATTAAGTTATAGCCTTACTCAGAGCATGTTCTATCAACCAACTTACTCTAACTATTTAATTCTCCTATTCAAGTCAAAATAATAATAATAATAATAATAATAATAATAATAATAATAATAATAATAATAATAATAATAATAATAATAATAAAATGATTAATATGATATCATGCATAGAAACATAAAGATTTGGTTGTTTTTATGTACTTAAATGACATGATCTTATAAAGGAGAGAGTGACAATCTGCTCTAATCATATGATTAATTAGAGTATCCTATATTCATGCTAAAAAGATTGTATATAGATGAAAGCTGTAATTTAGCATGCAACAGAGAAATTACTACTAAGATCAAATGAAAACTATACTTAACCATGCCTATAATTTCACATGCATATGCAAGATATAGAATCAATGAAAATTTGACCCAACTCTACTAGTTTTCTTGACCCTTTACAAACAGATTAAACTATATGTTACTACTCTTCAATTGAATTTCACATTGTCCATGATATATGTTGTGCCACAAAATGTGGGCCTAAAACAAATCTACTTGAGGTAGCTTTTGACACAACAGTTTCTAAAGATATGCTAAAACACTATAATTTAAGAACATAACACACAAAGTATAAACTAAAAGGACACTATTTAATGCGAACCTCTGAAAATCGGTAATGTTGGGAGTCATTTTGGCCCAAACAGAAACTGTAGCTTTTGCATTTATCCATCCACAAACTTCTTCAAGAAGAGCACAATCCTGCCCAAAAACAGCACCCATTTTTTGTTCTGGCATACCATGAAGACATGAGAAGTTTATTTCAAGTGCATCTTAAATGAATATAAAAAATCAGCTTATCCAAGAAAGATATCTTACAACTCCAATTTGTTCAACTCTTAACGCAATAACATCAAGAAAGATAAAATCATCACATCTCACAGGAAACGGTGGAGTGTTGGCATCTTCCTCAGGAGCAACGACAACAACCTTATCAACAGAAGAATGATTTAATAATTGTTTCAACGGATTCTCACGCTCCAATTTCTTCACCGCCAGAAACTTGTGCCCCGCCATAATATGCATCTATCATCTATGTCTCACATGAGGGGATCAGGTGAGAAAGGAGAATGGACGAGAATGAAACCCTAAAACTGCATATTAAACTGCTTTGATTCTAGGGTTCGATGGTGAAAAATGAAGAAAGGGAAAAATGGGACAGACATTGTGAAAAATGAAAAAAGAGATGAAAATAAAGATAGGGAAAATGGGGGCGAGGGATAGGGAAAAAAAGAGTGGAGTATTGGGAAAAATAAACAAACAATTTTACTGAAAAAATTAATAATTTTTACAAATCAGAAAACCTAGCGTAGGTCACACCGACGCTAATAGGGTGATTAAAGTCAAAAAATTAATAAGCTTCTGCCATATTTTACTTCGCGTCAGTGAGGCCGACCGTAAATGATAATGAAAACATAAAAAAACGTTAACTAGCCTCTGCCATGTTTGTTTTCTTTATTTTCCGTTTTTATTTTATTACTTTATTTCAAAAAACCATTTGGTTAGATCCTTCATCTCATATTGAAGTAATTTAATCAACATTATTTAGTATTCAAAATTCGTCATCAAGTCTTAACATTTGTCATTAGTTTATGTTTTTATGTGTTTGTATTCTCGGAGCTCTAGAGAAGATTGAAATTTTAGTTCATTTTCTTTTAATTTGATCTTTTTGTATGTGTTATCTTTAGTTGTTAAAGTACTATAATTTTTATAATATATGTGGAAAATGTTTTAATTTGTTGATTATTTGCTATATTTTGTTGAAATTCGAATATTGGGATGCAAAAATAAAAAAAAAAAAATTAAATAAAATCTGAATTGTACAATCTTCTTCACATGCAACTCTTTGATCAAAAGTTTCATTTGCATACTTGTTTTTTATATTATTTCTTCCATACATTTTCGATTCTGAAAATTCAAAAATCTACATTGATTAGAATAATTAGAGGAATCTAAATTTACGTAGAAAAATCTGAAAATACAAATCCTTAAAAAAAAATATTCTTCACAAAAGTTTTTTGGCAAAAGACATTTAAAAAAACCCATAATTGTTTACTTTAAAATATCAAACATTTTTTCATTGTTGATGCCTCTCTTAATTATTACAAGTTTGATTTTACAACTTTGAAATATCAAACCCATATATCTATATTTGGATCACTTAATGGTTTAGTTCCAATATTCCTTGAGTTGTTTCGTTGATAATCTATTGAGTGCATGTTCCTTTGCTTGATATTTATTGTTTGTTATTTTAAATTCTTACTTTGCCCTTAGAATTTTTCTTTTTAAAAATCTTGTGTCGATAATTTTTGTGGATTTATGTTGTGTTTTGATTATTTTTAAAAACTTTAAATAAAAGTTTGAGTGAAAACAAAAAAGAGCGAATATCATGCAAGTTTGTGTATAAAAAATACAGAGTTGTCTACTATAACTCCGGTCCGAAAATGAATCACACTATTTTTAGTAAATTTTATTAAATTATTGTATTTATTTTTAAGGAGAAATTTGAGTGAAAAAGATAAAAGTAAATATCATGTAAATTTGTGTACATAAAATATAGGGTTGTCTAATATGACTCCGGTCCAAAGATGAATCATACTATTTTTAGTAAATTTTTACTAAACTATTGTATTTATTTTCCCGTTTTTATTATATAAAGCTATTTTTTTTTATTGAAAATAGTAAGGGTCCACTGTTGAAACATTTTTTGATAAGTTTATATTAGATAAACCACAAAAATTCTAGCATTTTGTATGTGCATGAATAAAATGAACCTCTGTAGAAAATAAATGTCAACAGTTATATTTGAACTTCTACTAAACACATAAACAACGCCGACTTTACTCTAGCAATGGTGTACAGCCGTTGGTGTAGTTCCCTTCAAAACAGTTATCTAGAACACACCAACAACAATGGTTTTGAAAAAGCAATGTTAAAAAAAAGTTGGTGATGTGTAACTATAAAACTACTACGCCAAAAATAACATTGGCACAGTGAACCATTCTATAAAGTGTATTTTAGACTACAATTTTTAGAAAATATTGTTTTTACAGAGTAAAATCGTTGTCTAAAATATAGGCTAACACCTAAAATTATAGCATGTGGAAAATTATTCTGGTAGCAAAAGACAACAATCTTTTTTCTACCAATATAGATTTAACATCACGGATATATCTAGGGTCATTGCTAGTGCTATATTTTTTGAGGGTCAAGCCCTAGAAAATGGTCAAGTTATTTATCAAGTGGAAAATACAACATATCAAGTAGAAAATACAACATTTTTGAGTTTGTGAGGGTCAAAGTCCTCGATACTATTACATTAAAACATTGTTAGAATTAAAGCCCTTGGTAAAATTTTTGGCGGAGAATATTATTTTTCAAAAATTGGACGTTTCCTAAGGCTATTATTGTCACTATTGTGACTGGGACTGGCCGAGTGTCAAGGCGCTTGCAAACGCATACGCATATTCATCTTTTCGAGGGCTATTGTCCTCGCCTATATATACATTCACTAACTTCACGCAGAAAACTTCATTCCTCTCTTGTCTTCTCTTTTCTTTATATTCTATTTCTTTAATTATATATTTATGTGTTTTTTATGTAGTTTGTGAGTTTGCATAAATGTAGAAATATTTGGACGAAGACAAAGAAATCGCTAAGTCAAATCCGACTCTTCACTACTAGTTAGATTTAAAATTTTGTTGAATTAAATAATAACTTCAAAATTTATATTAATAATGTTATGTATGAAATGTAATTTGTATATTATATTTCACAGTATAAAATGTGTTTGATATAAAAATTTGAAAATTAAAATTTTAGATGTTTGATTTTGAATGTTTCTGTAAATTTGTATTAAAAAAATGTATAATGTATTTATTGTTAATTTTTATGAAAATATAATATTTCTGAAATGTGGCAATAGAGAGGACGTGAGTCCTGAAAATGATTCTATAGTGTGACAATAGTAATGACCATAACTTTAAATATAGTGGGAGGGTCAAAGCTATGGTAACGGTTTTCTATTTTTGATAAAAAATAATCTATTTTGTGATAGTTTCAGCCTTAAATATCCGTTTTCGGTCAACATTATAGCTACAGCACTGTGAACGTCGAGAATGCCTCAGTTTTGTAATACGTGTTGTCGTACACTCAACACGAATATATAGATAGATATGTAAGGATAACTCATGTTTTGTTTTACATGAATATATAGATAGATATGTATTGCTAGCAAGAGAATTGAAAAAGGAAAATGTGCAATCATTTTCATTTCTTTTTCTTAGGTTAAATAAGTTTTAGTTTCGGTAAAATATCAAATTTTTTTAAGTTTATATGAAAAAATTACATTAATTTTAGCTCCGATAAAAAGATCATATAAGTAATTGTAGTCTTTATTATAATAAAATATATTTAATTGTTTTTTAACTTTTAAATTTTGAATGTATCTTTTAAGCGTGTTTAAAATCTTATAAAATGTTCATCTACAAAAAGTTAGAATTTTTAAATTTTAAATAAATTAAATTTGAATTTTTTAAACATTATAAACTTAAAATAAAAGTAATGAAAATATAGATCTAGAAATTAAACATTATAATCATTTTTATGTGGATGAACTTTTTATAATGTTACAAATATATATGTTAAAAAAATATTTAAAAATATATATTAACATTTTAAAATAGACTAAAACTGTTTGCAGAATAATTTTATAGTAATTAAAAAACTGTTATAATATTTATATTTATATATTACATATTTTTTATATCATCTATCTCACTTTTATATGATTTTCTTTCCTTTTGGACTTTTCCTTCATTTTGGACAACCCTTTTTTTTAAAAGAAAAGGGGAAAAGTTGATGAAAAGAAGCAGTGGTTACCAGTATAAGTAGAGACTTTTTTCACTGAATATTTTTTTCTCTCTATTTAAGGTCGTTATAAATTACAGTAAAATATCAATTGTATGTAATTTCACTGAATATTTGTGTGGCTATTGGTTTGATTTGCAAAGATGTAGCAATATGATTTTATCCTTCGAGAAAAACTCAAGAAATCACCAAATGGCATGTGAAATGACGAAGTCTCAAGGTGTCATCTCTCCACAAATGCATAAATGAGATTGTTGTCGACCAACTTCAGATTACCCTGTTGTAGTGGAGCTAATCTAGACAAATTTACCCACAACTTTGCATCTCGCGGGAGTACTTGCGAAGTAAAATGCTACAGTTTCTTACCATGATCAACTATTTCTGCATCGGTCGCTCTTTTGAATGCACCATAAAAAATTTAAAAATCAAAATAACTAACATACTTGTCCAAATCGTAGTTTGCCAGCAATATGATACATGTATCATGTAAGGAAAAACATATCATACGACCCTCTAGGATACCATGCAAGCTCTTCTTCCTGTTGTATAGATTTATCCTTCTGCATATGATCTTCATGTCTCTCTGGTTGTACGACCTCTGTTGAAAACAAGTTGATTTGAAAAAATATGTCCCTCGCTTGTTTTGATGATAAAAAAATCGTTTGTGGAAACACTTTAATGTTTTAACGTTAAATTTAAGTGCAAATATTTGAATTAATATGTTTTGTCAATAGACTCTCAACATATCCTCTGATAACTGGACGAAGACAAAGATACAACACAACTTGTCCTCTTATCGGGAAGTTTGATATGCGAAATAGCGTTGCATTTTGTTCCTCTGATAGCGTAAAGCAATGTTGCAACTTATTTGCCTCAGATGAACACAACATGGATTCTATTTGTCTTCCTTGAATAAGCATCAAAAAAATTCTTTTGCCTCTGTCTTATAAGTGTGACAAGAATTCTTATGCCTCTACTTCTGATAAGTGTGATAAGCAAGCTACCACCTTCGCCTCTAATAATCACATCAAACGTCTAATCGTCTAACTTTGAACTTTTATGTATCATCTGCAAAAGTCAACACCATAAAAAATTCAACGCTCTGAAGACAAAGCATTTGTGCATCCTTTCATGCATATTATGAATCAGCTAATTGTATGAAGATCTCAAGATATTATCTCATCATTGTTCCCTTTACTTTCCAACTGTTTCAAACACATACACCGAATCAGTACAAGATCAATCTTTTATGGAAAAGTCTCTTTGTCAAATTAATTCCACAAAGATGTAATGCGAAAATCCATCGATTATCCTAAATTTCCACAATTAGGACAACAACCAAAAACCCTAACCCTAATTATGCTATATAAAGAATGTGTCTCTCTAATCGAAGAAAGACACGAAAGATACAAAGCATACACGCAACAAGTGATAAGCACAATTGCACTATCAATATCATTTTATCTCACTTTAGTGCTAAGAGAATTTATGTAGAAAAAATTTATAAAATACTCTATGCAAAAGCTAATTCAGAAAAACCCAAAACCCTATTTGTTGTAACCTAGCCGAGTAACAGTTTCCTTTCTCAACTGCTTGACTGTACTAAAGTAGAAAGTTGAGAAGATTGAACATACTTAGTGTGACTAGTAGATGTTCAAATATAAGTCTGGTTCAATGATAAACTAGTGGATTAAATCTTTTAGGTTGAAGGGACTGAACGTAGCTACCACATTGGTGGTGAAACATGACAAATCGTTGTGTTTCTCTGCTCTATTTCCATTAAATCGAATTACTTTCTTTACTTTAAGTATATCCACGTAAAAAGTTTTTTAAAAACACAATTAAAACCCTTTCTTTCTTGTGTTCTTTTCGTTCTACAACCTCCTCCTCAACCTCTTGTACATATGTTGCATGTATAGGCTCTTCCCACACATCAATGCCAACCTACAACAAAACAAGCTCCTTGATCATAGGTATATCATCCTGCCCTCCCTCCCCATCTTCCTCCACTATAAACCAATGTCCCCTTTTTGTTTGAACCTTTGTATGAGGAGAATCAATTAGAGATGATGAAGTATCAGCATCACGTGTCCACCGTACTATTTTGTCGTCTAGTCCCCTATCTCCAACACCCATTGAAAATAAACAAGTTAGAATAAAAAAATAGGGAAAAAAAATGAGGGTTTCAAGTTTTCTAGAATAAGTTGTGTACCGAGAAACTTTAAAAACTTTTCTGGTAATGCCAGTACCGAAAAATCGTTTTTCATGTTTTTCAGTATACACCTTGTTTTGGAGAACTTGAAAAACGTTTTCCTGCACTAATAGGAAACTTTTCTAAAGTTTCCTGAAACACGTTGTGTACCAAAAAAATTGAAAAAGATTTTCTAGTGTGCAATTTTGGTCCCCTACTTTAGCTGAATTACGAAAATAGTTGCTTATTTTATTTCTCCCCAGTTTGGTCGCCCGACCCAAATAGAATTTTGGTCCAAAACTTGATGAAATATCATTTTTTTAAGTCACACACACCATTTATGATCGTAGATTTCATGTACAATTGTTGCACCACGAGATCATAAGACATGATGTGACTTAAATAAGTGCAAAAAAATGACACTTCATCAAGTTTTATACCAAAATTTTGTTTAAGGGGACCAAAATTGGGAGAAATAAAATATATGGACTATTTGCGCGATTCAGTTAAAATAGAGGGACTAAAACTGTAATTAAGTCAAAACTTAAATAAAGTTTTTAGTAAATTAAAAAATTTGTTCATTTATTTATGTATCAGAAAATAGGAAGGTAAAAACATCATTTCATCATGAGGATTTTGTCCTTGTGTATTATGAAAGGTCCATCTATAAAAATATAATAATATAAATATAAAGAATATATATATGTTAAAGAATAAACATATTCATGTGAAGTTCATATCAATTGAGCGATCTTATTTAAGGGACAACCATAACACATCAATGTACCTAAGAGACATTCAATAATAAATCTAATTTAAAGTGTTTTTTTACAACTCCTGAAGTAGTAAAGTGCTACCTAGAAACCTATTTTAAAGTAAACAACAATGCATGAGTCTTTTACATTATAAAGTGATAATTAAAAAAGGATATCTATTTGTTACATCTAAACGAGAAAAAATATGACTAAAATTTTCAAGTTTGCTTACGCTATGATCTTTGTTCTTTACCTATTTCTTTTTGTAACCAACATCAACTGTAAGCCCCTTTTACTCACCATTTTCAAATTTTCTTAATAGCATTATATAAATTCCTTTCACTAACATTTAATTGTTTATGTTTTATATCACAGGTGCTTCCTGTTGTATTGACGTCGATTGTTTTAAATATTGTTTATATCCTAAAATTCCGTCATGCATTAAGAAAATTTGTTATTGTTTTTGGGGTTAAACTATTATTTGGAGTTGTTACTTTAGTCCCTAAGTCAAGTAAAAATTCAAATTAGTGTTTGAATAATTAAAATAATCTCTAAAAAATATAACTTATTATCATAAAAGTATTTAAAAGATACTATTTGTTGTTGAAAGATATTATATATTTTGTTTTAAATATTTTATGAATTTTTAGCAACAAAAATATATGTAAATTTAGCACTTTAAATGTATTTTCCGACTATTTTGAAATGTGAGAGACAAGACAATATTTTAATCCGGTGAAAAAATGTTGTCTCAATATACAACAAAAGTGTTCTCTTTTTTTTTTCATTGTGAAGGTTGTACCTGCGAATTTTCCAACGGATTTGTGCTAAAATTTCGCAGAAAATACGTTACCTTTGGATTTACCGGCGGAAGTATGTCTCCACGTAAAACCTTCATGGATAATTGTTTTCTGATAATTTCTAAATCTATAGATAATCTGCGGATGATTCTGCAGGAAAAGTAAATAAAATCCGGAGCAAATATTTTATAAACTTAAGACATTTTCTTACGAATTTGCATACATAACAGATCTGCAGTGCCATTCCTGGGAATGTGTTCCAAGTGTATTTCTGCAGGTAATGTCATATTGTAAGATAATATGTTTCCTTGCAAAATCCGAAGGTAAATCTATATCAAAATTATTTTCGAAGACAAATCCGCACGAAATTTTCACATGTTTTCCTTTTTGTGCTGTTTTTTCTTTCTGATTTTCTTTTTATAAGAAAATGTCAAAAGAAAACATCTATACATTATAATAAAGCATGATAAATTGGCAAGTTTGACACGTGTCAACAAACTAGAGTGTTAAGAAAATATCAAGTTTCTATTAATAGAAATAATACGTGCTTATTCTTGAGAAGTTAATGACCAATTAAAAAAATAAAAGGAATGAATTAAAAATAAATTTTTTTTTTTGTAAGAAAAGCATAAAACTTCTGTTATATCACGATCTTTGTCCACGATACATCCGTTGAGAATTTAATGGTCAATTAAAAAATTAAAAATAAAATACAATACACCACGACTTGACAGTTTTTTCATGTATCCGTTGAGACGTTAATGACAAATTAAAAAATAAGAAAAATAAATTAAAAATAAAATACAATACACCACGACTTGACAGTTTTTTCATGTATCCGTTGAGACGTTAATGACAAATTAAAAAATAAGAAAAATAAATTAAAAATAAAATACAATACACCACGACTTGACAGTTTTTTCATGTATCCGTTGAGACGTTAATGACAAATTAAAAAATAAGAAAAATAAATTAAAAATAAAAGATTTTTTTTAAGAAAAAATAAAACTTCCATTACATGAGAAATGCATGAATGAATGACCAATTAAAAAATAAAAAAATAAATTAAAAATAAAATATAATACATTTCACATTTTACGGTTGAGAATTGAGTGGCCAATTGAAAGGTAATCTATACAATATAATATCTGTTTTTTTAGAATAAAATTAAACTTATGTTACACGACTTTGTACATGCGACAGTTGAAAAGTTAGTGGCCAATTAAAAAAAATAAAAAGAATGGATTAAAAATAAAATACACTACACCATTACTTACGTTTAACGGTTGAGAATTTAGTAGTCAGTTAAAAAAGAAGAAGAATAACAGCAAAATATGACACCACGACTTGATAGTTTTTGTAATTTTTTTAAAACATTACTTTAGCAACCACCCGCTTCAAATTAATTTAATTAAAAAATTTATTTTATTTTACGAATTCTTTTAATACTCTGTTAACCGTCTATCTTCGGTACTCTCTCTCGTTTCTTGTGTCTCCCTTATAAATATCATTCATATTATCTCTGTATACACAATTCTTTTAAGTTTTCTTTATCAAAGTTTTCTTATTCATCTTTATCCAATGTCTAAAACAAAAATCATATTTGTTGCTTCAATTTCTCTAACAAAACTTTTATGCAATGGAGATAGTACTGAGATTAATATTCGTGAGCTTTTATTTATCGATTTGATGAGATTAATATTCCTGGTAAAATTATGTATTTGTTCGTGTTGCGTTTAGCAATATGTTCACACTAATTACTTGAATTGGTAAAATTTTTTCAATCTATGATTGTTATTTTATTTTATTTATAAAAAAAGATTACTATAATTGTTATGTTATTTTATATATATAATTTGTATTATTTATGTTTCTTAATTTTGTCTCAAAAAATTGTAAATGTGTGTATATGTATATTTCTATCATCTTATATAACATTCGTCTTAATAACTCCGATTTTAAATTCTCTCATAAATAGATAAATAGCGGTTGTCCGTCCTAATAATTTTGATTATAAATTGTCTAATAAATGGTGTTGACAGACAGTTATATTAAATAAAAAATAATTTATTTAAGTAAATATGCCATGAATTCAATTAAATTTCCAAAATATTGAAGAGAAAAATAATAATTTATTTAAGAAAATATAAAATTTATGTAGGAATTAAAGAAACAATTCATTTGATTGATTCATTGAAAGTAATGGTTTTTTAAACTTCAAACTATACATTCTAAATTTATTATTAAATATCACGCAAATTCAAAAGAGTTCAAAAGATTCATGAAAGATTAATGAAGACTAACATGCAAATTCAAAAATAAAAGATACTCATAGTTTTTATGTGTATTGTAATTTTTTGTTTGTAACGGAAAATTATTTTTCTTTAGTATCTTGTGAATAGTACTAAAATGAAAGATATTTTGTCTACAGCAAAATTTATATGAATTCTTAAATGTCTTGTATTTCATATAAATAACATAGGTTGAATAATAAAAATAAAAATTCATTATTAAGTTACTTACTCATCTTTACATTTACTAATTTACTTATTTTATATATATGTCTATGTCCATTATTTTAAAAATTCTTATTTCATCTAATCTAATTATTTAATTTTTTTTTTAATAACTATTGTTTTTATTTGTTTAAAATTAAAGTATTGTTTTATAATAAGTTTTTTGGAAAGAAATAAGATTCTTTGTAGAATTAAAAAATAAGGCATGGTGTTGGAGTTATACTTTTCATCAATAACATTGAGCGTATAAGAAAATAGTTTTTAAGTTAAGTTATAATTAGATATTTTTTTAATTTTTTAATTTTAAATTATTTTTTTAAGTCAACTTATTTTTTTAATGTCAATAAAATAAAATTTATAAAATTTGATATATATATATATATATATATAAACTAATATAATAATTTATTTATTAAAATCGCTGTTTCCGTGCGACGCACGGGTTACAAACTAGTTATTATCAATACATTTTATAATTATTTAATATTAGTCTTTAATTGGAATATTATTGCAATACTTTAAAACAAAATTTATATCACGTTCACAAATCATAATTAAATATTAATTAAAGTATGATCTAACAATTGCAATACTCCTAAACAAAATTTTTATTGTGTTCACAAATTATAACTAAGTATTAATTAAAACATGATAAAAAAAATTAAGTATAATCAAGTACATCATGCAACCAAATTAGCAATATAAAAATAAATATCACTCAATATGATCACTACTAATGTCATCAACTTCACTATCTTATCAGTACCATTTTATCAAAAGGTATCAAAACATTATTGATTCTGATATTGAATTTCCTTTACTATTCGAAATTCATATAATTAAGAATTTGAACTAGTTTCTCTTACAAAATTTCTGCTTGGACGCTTTCATTATAAGTAGACGCAGTGGTGGCAACAATACTTGAGAGGACTTGGCCTCCTTAACCTCACTGAAACGAAGAGGTGGAATCAACCAACCTTTGATTGTACTGCAAAAGAAAACAGTAACAATTATACAATGATATGTACTAACAATAGAATAAGAAGAATAGAACATAATTCAATTACTAATGTAAATAAATTTTTCTAATCTCAAATGATTACTAATCTTATTCTTTGAGTTTTGCAAAGGTATAAATTTCTAATATTGAGTCTTGCAAAGGAATCATAAAACTACGTCTTACATAGCAAATCTAAACCTACCCTGAAAATTTAAGCACATAGCAAACCTTCCTCTGAGTAAAACTTAGAATGCTAAAATGAAACCAAACCAATGAAAAATGTACCTGACGGCATCCACGCTTCGCAAATTGCATGTCTGTTCTTTTTTCGGCCATAGCTTGTCATTACTTCAATAACTGAAAGTGTCTTTTTTGTAGGATACTCATTACTAATGGAGGTGCACTAAATACGTAAATGGATACATGTAATAATATACTACATAATTGTGGTACAACAGAAAATCCATGTGTTGTAGATTCGTAAATCTAACACACAAAAAAGAAAAATGAAGCTTTGCTATACAATAATAATCCATAATTGCTTTCTTCATCTTTCATAAAAAATGATATCTAATTAAGTTTTGAACAACAAAGTGAAATCCAAATATACCTACAATAATTAAATATTAATTAAAGTATGATCTAACAATTGCAATACTCCTAAACAAAATTTTTATTGTGTTCACAAATTATAACTAAGTATTAATTAAAACATGATAAAAAAAATTAAGTATAATCAAGTACATCATGCAACCAAATTAGCAATATAAAAATAAATATCACTCAATATGATCACTACTAATGTCATCAACTTCACTATCTTATCAGTACCATTTTATCAAAAGGTATCAAAACATTATTGATTCTGATATTGAATTTCCTTTACTATTCGAAATTCATATAATTAAGAATTTGAACTAGTTTCTCTTACAAAATTTCTGCTTGGACGCTTTCATTATAAGTAGACGCAGTGGTGGCAACAATACTTGAGAGGACTTGGCCTCCTTAACCTCACTGAAACGAAGAGGTGGAATCAACCAACCTTTGATTGTACTGCAAAAGAAAACAGTAACAATTATACAATGATATGTACTAACAATAGAATAAGAAGAATAGAACATAATTCAATTACTAATGTAAATAAATTTTTCTAATCTCAAATGATTACTAATCTTATTCTTTGAGTTTTGCAAAGGTATAAATTTCTAATATTGAGTCTTGCAAAGGAATCATAAAACTACGTCTTACATAGCAAATCTAAACCTACCCTGAAAATTTAAGCACATAGCAAACCTTCCTCTGAGTAAAACTTAGAATGCTAAAATGAAACCAAACCAATGAAAAATGTACCTGACGGCATCCACGCTTCGCAAATTGCATGTCTGTTCTTTTTTCGGCCATAGCTTGTCATTACTTCAATAACTGAAAGTGTCTTTTTTGTAGGATACTCATTACTAATGGAGGTGCACTAAATACGTAAATGGATACATGTAATAATATACTACATAATTGTGGTACAACAGAAAATCCATGTGTTGTAGATTCGTAAATCTAACACACAAAAAAGAAAAATGAAGCTTTGCTATACAATAATAATCCATAATTGCTTTCTTCATCTTTCATAAAAAATGATATCTAATTAAGTTTTGAACAACAAAGTGAAATCCAAATATACCTACAACAAAAACTCACTACCAAGACTAACAACCTTTAAAATCTCTCCATCTAAGGTAAATTAAGCCATCAAGATAATGTGTGTATGCCTCTGCCACAACCAACACATGAATAAGATGGCGACTACGACCAGCAATATCAAACATAGTATGTGAGATCAAGTTAGAAACATCATTTCCTAAACATACACAACAACAAATCAGAAATTCAAAACCTTAAAGCGAAGTTAAAATCAGCTTTAACTCAAATCTCTGACTCTAAACAAACACAAAATCAAGTGAACCAGAAAATCAAATTGAAATGTAACAAGATTAATGTCACAAACTAACGAGAAAGTAGCATTAGTGATATAATCAAATACCTCAATAAATTGAAACTGAATTCGACTTAAAAAGCTGAGAAAGATTTGATGAATGAGAAGCGCAAATCAACATAAATGAGAAGCGCAAGCGTGAAGAATCTTTGGGAGACAAAATGAAAATATGATAAGCAAATCCACAATTTTGAAGAATAACATAAAATCCCTAATTTTAAACATATGAAAAACCCTAGCAATGATTTCATAACACAAATATATTACTAATAGTATCAATCGAATAATGAATCCGAGTGAATGTTTTCATACACTTTTTTAGACATGACAGTGAATTAATCCGAGTGAATTAATCTACCAATTTGAAAATACAAGTTTTATACCTCTACTCTCTTGTTTAATAAACCCCCCTAAGAAATTCTTTTGACGGTGTCTACTACCCCCATCAAATTTCCTACTTTCTCATTGAATATTATGTTATTCATGATCAATCAAATGCACCAACAAGTATATTTAATGAGAAAGGCTAGTGAAAGGCCCAAACCTGCAGTGTGGAGAACGTATGTTCACAAGGGAATAAATTGAGGAGGGTAGTGGAGCATTGCTCATGGATAATTATTGTTATCATTGAATTAGGAGAATACTATTTTCTCTAGAGAAACTATGCTTTGAGCTATACATTGCGCTACTAGAAAATTGAGTTTTTAATTCAGCAGATTTAAGTCGTTTACGTGCCACAGAGTATATTTAAGTCGGTTGCCCATGTAAACGAGTTAACAAAATGAGGCGGTAACAATTTTGTAAATATGTAAAAATAAAATTAAAAAAATTAATATATCCATCAGACTTCGTGTCTAAATCAGTTACTTGTTAAACGACCTAGCAAAATGAGACAGTGGCAATTTAGTAAATATTTAAAACTTATTTAACGCGGTTATATTGATAACCGACCTAAGACATACTACAATAATATAACATGCCGTGCATTTGCTTAATGCATACTTATTGCAACTTTTTAGGTTGCAATCACTACGCGAAAAAACGCATATTACAGCGCTTTTTTTAAGCCATTTACAGCGCTTTTTCAAAAAAATAAGAGCTGTGGAAACGAGCGCTGTAAATGATACAACAGCGCTTTTAAAAAAGCGCTATAAAACATGTAAATACAACGCGCGCTTGTTATGCACATTTTACAGCGCTTCTTCACAAAAAGCGCTGTAATATGCACCCCATCATATGAGTTATGGGTGTGCATATTACAGCGCTTTCTCAAAAAAGCGCTGTAATATGCCCACCCATAATTTCATATATGGGTGTACATATTACAGCGCTTTCTCGAAAAAGTGCTGTAATATGCCCACCCATAATTTCATTTATGGGTGTGCATATTACAACGCTTTCTCGAAAAAGCGCTGTAATATGCCCACCCATAATTTCATATATGGGTGTGCATATTACAGCGCTTTCTCGAAAAAGTGCTGTAATATGCCCACCCATAATTTCATTTATGGGGCTGCTGCTGCTGCTCCTAATAAAAGTCAGCCACGCCTTGGTAAATACGGGGCGTGTCTTGACATCCAAATAAAAAGGAACATGGGCAGCAGCAACGATTCGCCCATTGTACAAATGAATCAAGACATCTTTGGAGATGAGTATATTGAGTACCTCGAAAAGGAGCAAATGTACGATCTTCTCGAACATAAGGAGCTGAGTGTTACTGTAATCAGCTTGTACATAAGGTAAAAAATACTTTTAATTGCATTTATTTGTAATTAATTAAATGTATTGGTAATTAATCTAGTTTAAAATTTTCATTGAAGGTTTTTGTACGAGAAGGTCGTGTGCACGAGGAAACTGTCAAATAAATACTCATTCTTGTCTCCGCATAAGATGTCGATGTTCAAACTCGATCCAGACAATGTAAAACACTACATTGTAGATATGTTTTTAAGAAATAAAGAAAGTGATAAATTGTTCTTGGCACCATATAATTCAGGGTACGTAATTTTATCTTTTTTAATTGATGAGAATTTAATTTATTAGTTGTCTATAAACAAAATTGCTTAACCAATTTTTTGTTGTTGTAGGGCACATTGGGTGCTATTTGCAATCAATGCGGTCTCTGAAGTGATATACTATTTGGATCCCGTGCACGGCGATTACACCAATCACCCCGGAATAAAGAATATGCTCGACACGTAAGTAATATTCATTTATTTCTTACATATATATATTTATATATATATATATATAAATATATATATGTAAGAAATAAATGAATATTACTTACGTGTCGAGCATATTCTTTATTCCGGGGTGATTGGTGTAATCGCCGTGCACGGGATCCAAATAGTATATCACTTCAGAGACCGCATTGATTGCAAATAGCACCCAATGTGCCCTACAACAACAAAAAATTGGTTAAGCAATTTTGTTTATAGACAACTAATAAATTAAATTCTCATCAATTAAAAAAGATAAAATTACGTACCCTGAATTATATGGTGCCAAGAACAATTTATCACTTTCTTTATTTCTTAAAAACATATCTACAATGTAGTGTTTTACATTGTCTGGATCGAGTTTGAACATCGACATCTTATGCGGAGACAAGAATGAGTATTTATTTGACAGTTTCCTCGTGCACACGACCTTCTCGTACAAAAACCTTCAATGAAAATTTTAAACTAGATTAATTACCAATACATTTAATTAATTACAAATAAATGCAATTAAAAGTATTTTTTACCTTATGTACAAGCTGATTACAGTAACACTCAGCTCCTTATGTTCGAGAAGATCGTACATTTGCTCCTTTTCGAGGTATTCAATATACTCATCTCCAAAGATGTCTTGATTCATTTGTACAATGGGCGAATCGTTGCTGCTGCCCATGTTCCTTTTTATTTGGATGTCAAGACACGCCCCGTATTTACCAAGGCGTGGCTGACTTTTATTAGGAGCAGCAGCAGCAGCGACCGATTTTCCCCGATCCAGATTTTTTGTTGCTGCAAGTTTTGCAGCTTTATTACCCTCCAGCCTTTGTAGTTTGGCAGCCCTATTAACCTCCAATTTTTGAGGTCTGCTGCCTTTTTTTGGCTGTAGGGGTGGTTTATTTATTTGGACCTACAAAAATGAGGTAAAATGTTAGTTTATTGAATCTGAAAAAATAAAAAACCTTAGGCAATAAATGTGACAAACCTTTTCGGGAGATGTAACTGATTTGTCCTTGGGAATCTTTTTTTCGAGGGCAACAAGGTGTGTGGGCCATGCCACGTAACTGCCAATAGCGTCGCTTAAGAACTTCATATCTCCATCGTTGTCCGGTATGGGCAACGGTGCAGTTGGTTCGAAAGCAACCGTAGGCGATACTTTGACATGGCCCGCGGGGATCGGAATATTGTGCAATACTTCTCCCGAAGTATTGTGCAATATTCCTTTTCCCACCTTCCGTTGAGTCGGCGAGGACAAGTATAGGACACATGTAGTGACACCCTACATCAATAGTTAAAACATAAGTACAGTTAATATATAAGTTTGTTTAATACATAAGTAATTACATAAGCAAGTAAGTAGTAAGTAATTAATTACCTCGGGAATACTCTTCAAACCGACGTTGCAACTCCCGGTTTCACTCTCCATTTGTATTTCAGGTTGGAGCTGAACCGGAAGTTGCTTGTCTTTATTCGTATTCACCAAGAGTGCCACTTGCTCCGATAAGATTCTGAGCTTCTCTAATACTTCCTCGTTGGAAGGTTTTTGGCGCTTCTCTTGAGGAAAAAAGCTTTTGGGAGTTACGCCAAATCCTTTCCCCCTCACTCGACCGGAATACTCAGGGACATTAAACACTTTCCCAAGAATGTCCCTGCACGTATCCTTGTTGCCCTCTTGAGTTTCA
Source organism: Cicer arietinum (assembly GCF_000331145.2). Taxonomy (NCBI): domain Eukaryota; kingdom Viridiplantae; phylum Streptophyta; class Magnoliopsida; order Fabales; family Fabaceae; genus Cicer; species Cicer arietinum. The sequence continues at coordinate 43,708,063 of NC_021160.2, read as the reverse complement.
GAACTTTGTTCAATAGTTTCCTAAAATACATGTAACATTAAAAAGATAAGTTCAATAGCATTTTTAAAATACAATATTAAAAAATATTAAAGTGATAATATACTTACACAAAGTTCTACAACTTTCTTGACATTTTCATTATCAACCACTCCTTCTTTGTTAACACGCGCTTCCTTCCATAAGATATGACGACCCAAGGGTTGATCGGCTTGGGTGTCTTTTCTCTATTCGTTAAAATCATAAACAAAATAATACAAATTAGTTACACACTATAGTTTATAATACAAATTACAAGTGATGTTTAATTACTTACAATTTTTTGTTCAAGGCGTGCATATCCCATACGTGATTTCTTGTATGGGTGTTTTGGGTTGCTTGCCCGTTCGCGATTTGCCTTACTAATATTCTATATAAAAAAAAAATAGCAATTGTGTAAAAATTTAAAATACGCTACGAATATGAATAATAAAACACAAATGCTAATAAATTAATCACTTACGACAAACGCCGGGTCAGAACGTTTGGAAACAAATGCACTCCATTCATCCTTTGATATATAATGTTGATATATCTTTGGAGGTTCAGCATTTGTGTTTCCTTCTCTATCTTTTAGATAGAAATTTGAGAGATGGGATCTAAATCCACGATGGATTTTCCCAGCAACTCTCAAAACATATGACTTTCGTTCCTCATCAAGAACAAAAGTGGTCTGCAATGAAAACAATTATAAGTAATGTATTTTACAGAAAAAAAATTATAAATGACAAAAGAGTAGATCAAAATATTTACTTGAATGTCATTCCAGATGATATCTTTGGCATCCTTCAACGCCTTATCTCTCCAGTTGTCTATTGTTATTGGGACATTTTGACGAACAACAGCCCCAATGTAGCTTACAAACATGGAGCTGTTGGGGTCAACTGGCTGACCACTCTCGTTCCAGCCAACCTAATAAACTCATATAGTAAGTACATGCCCTAAACCCTAAAAAAAGATAAAAAAACACACAGCAAACAGAGTATATATAGTATACCTCAAATTTAATGCCACTGCTCCGTGCTTTAATCACCCTTTGCATGATAGTTGCACCACGTTTGACTTCTTTTTCGTAAGTCTTAGAGGTGCCAACTTCTTCATTTTGAACTTCTAAATCTTTGTTTGTATCCATTTAACTACAACAAGTTCAACATGCACTTTAGTATAACATCAACAAGCTCAACATGGATCATGCATTATTATAAACAAACTCAACATGTATCAGTATATCTTAAAAAAGCTCAACATGCATTCTAATGATTACAAAAATTTAATAACATCAATACCTGAATAATGATGGTTCGAAGAAAGACGAAATGCAAAGAAAAGAGGGTTTGCAGAAAGTTCACAGAAATATGGTTCACAGAAATACGGTTTGAAGAAATACGTAATGAGGGTTACGTATTTCAATGAAAATATATTGTGTGAAATGGGAGAGATGATCTTGGATGGAAATAAGGTTCGAAATGAAGGAGATGATCGTGGAAATAAGGTTCGTAAAGGACGGGATGATAGGGTTTGCAAAAGAAGAGAAGAAATGAAGGTTGAGATGAAGGTTACGTAATGAAGAGGAAACTGAAGAGGTAACTGTTATATATACGTAACACTTTTACAGCGCTTTTTATAAGCCTTTTACAGCGCTTATTTTGTAAAGCGCTCTAAAAGGCTTCTTTAGTTAAATTTTTAAAAGGCTCTTTTACAGCGCTTTTTTCAAATAAGCGCTGTAAAAGACCTCCGTGTGTTATTATGTTATTTGAATGCCTTTTACAGCGCTTTTTTCAAATAAGCGCTGTAAAAGACCTCCGTGTGTTATTATGTTATTTGAATGCCTTTTACAGCGCTTTTTTCAAATAAGCGCTGTAAAAGACCTCCGTGTGTTATTATGTTATATGAATGCCTTTTACAGCGCTTTCACACATAAGCGCTCTAAAAGGCTTCTTTAGTTAAATTTTTAAAAGGCTCTTTTACAGCGCTTTTTTCAAATAAGCGCTGTAAAAGACCTCCGTGTGTTATTATGTTATATGAATGCCTTTTACAGCGCTTTCACACATAAGCGCTCTAAAAGGCTTCTTTAGTTAAATTTTTAAAAGGCTCTTTTACAGCGCTTTTTTCAAATAAGCGCTGTAAAAGACCTCCGTGTGTTATTATGTTATTTGAATGCCTTTTACAGCGCTTTTACACATAAGCGCTCTAAAATGTCTCTTTATGTTAATTTTAAGAGGCTCTTTTACAGCGCTTTTCCCAAATAAGCGCTGTAAAAGACCTCCGTGTGTTATTATGTTATATGAATGTTTTTTAAAGCCTTTTACAGCGCTTTTCCACATAAGCGCTCTAAAATGTCTCTTTATGTTAATTTTAAAAGGCTCTTTTACAGCGCTTTTTCCAAATAAGCGCTGTAAAAGGCCTTATTGTTTTTGTGTTTTGTTATGTTATGTTATTTTTTAAACAAGCTCAACATGCATGCAAAACCCACATAGTAGTAACTGGTCACCACAAAAATCCCTTCCTCTTCACCAAACTCTTCTCCTTTTATGCATCTTCTTCACAAACATCAAAGCTTACTCTTTCACAATTCAATCTCCACCTCAACACCCTTTTTATCTCTTTACATTCTCTTTCCTTCTTAAATCGAAACTTAATTGGTATTCAGGATCATTGCCATGTTGCGAAAAATGGGTTTGTGTCTGGTGTTTTTGGGGATTCCCATGATGCGTACAAGGTGTTTGAAGAAATGGGTTTGTGTCTGATGTTTTTTGGATTCCCATGATGCGTACAAGGTGTTTGAAGAAATGGGTTTGTGTCTGATGTTTTTTGGATTCCCATGATGCGTACAAGGTGTTTGAAGAAATTAGGTGTCTGATGAATATTATTTTTAAAGCTTTTTTACAGCGCTTTGTCAAATAAGCGCTGTAAAATGTCTTTTTTACTCACTTTCAAAAGAGTCGTTTACAGCGCTTTGTGTGAAAAGCGCTGTAAAAGGTATAAAACACTCATTATTTTATTTTTAAAAGGATCTTTTACAGCGCTTTTTAAGATAAGCGCTGTAAAATGTCTCTTTATTTTATTTTTGTGTTTGGTTTATTTGGGTTGGGATGACATTAAAAACATTTTTATCATTGTTTATTGGATTAAAAATATTGTTATCATTGTCTTTATCACAATACTTTAGGAGATGATGAATTATTAGAAATGAGTATTCTGAAGAATCTATATATATATATGCACTGAGCAAAAGAGAATCTCTCTATTCAGTTCAGTTCAGTTCATGTAAATTACTAATTTATATTCAGTTCAGTTCATGTAAATCAAGCTAAATATAAAACACTCATTGTTACATGAACTTGGTATAAAACACTCAAATCAAGCTAAATATAAGCAGAAAATAAATTAATCAGAAAATAAATTAATCAGAACTTAGTATAAAACACTCAATTCAGATTACATGCATATTTACAATAACACAGTTCAGATTACATGCATAGCTTATATAAAACAATTAAACATATATATACATTAAGATGCCCTTCTTCTTTTCCTGGTGACATTCACATTTGTTTGTCCATTTACAATACGAAACGATGGATTAATCCAAATTCCCTCATCATGATCATCTCTAAGATATAAACCATCATCAGTTGAATCAATTTCATGTGGTTGTTGTGATGTTGCAAATAAAAGATCATTACCAACATCTTCATCATTATTGTTATCATCACTTATTTTATTGGTCGATAGGACAACAGACCATTTATCATTAGAAGGATCAGTGACATAAAACACTTGTTGAGCTTGCGACGCTAAAATAAAAGGCTCGTCTTTGTATCCCACCCTATTAAAATCGACAAGCAAGAATCCTGACTCATCAATCCGAACGCCATTATTATTATCGACCCACTTGCAACCAAATATGGGAACACGAAACATTGTGTAGTCTAACTCCCATATGCGCTCGATAACCCCAAAATATGATAGATTTGCATATATTGGGTTTTTGTCTTTTGCACTTGAGACATGCATCGCTTCAGCTACGAGAGTGACTCCACTATTTTGCATAGTGGTCTGATCATCTTGTTCTTTGGTATAAAATGTGTAGCCGTTAATAACATAACCAGTGTAAGAAAAGACATGTAAGCTCGGACCATTTGCTAGCCACCTCAATCTATTTGAAATTGATCCGGGGTCTATATCAAATTTTGACATTATGTGATTTTTTAACCATGTTACAAAACTTCGATTGTGCTCTCGAGTTATCCAATTTTGATTCCTATTCATGTTCAAACGAGATAACTGATCAATGTGTATTGTAACATACGGTTGAACCTCATCATCATTGTGCAGAACATACAATTGTGCCTGCTCCCATTCTGTCCTTGATATAGTCAGTAGTCTCCTTCCAGTTATCCCTTCTCCTGATAGTCTTCCCGAATGACGAGACATGGGAAGCCCTATGGATTCAACATTGGACAGATATTCAGTACAAAATTCAGCAGCCTCTTCAACAATGTATCGTTCAGCAATACAACCTTCTGGTCGACTTCTACTTTTTACGTACCCTTTTAATATTTTCATATATCGTTCTATCGGATACATCCATCTCATATAAGCTGGCCCACAAAGTTGTGTCTCCTTAACCAGATGAACAGTAAGGTGAACCATTATATCAAAAAACGATGGTGGGAAATACATTTCAAGCTCACACAAAGTAACAACAATTTCCCTCTGCAATGTCGGTAATTTCTGAGGGTCGATCACTTTACTACAAATTTCCCTGAAGAAGAAACATAATCTAGTTAAGGCTAGTCGAACTTTTTCAGGTAAAATGGAACGTATACCTATTGGTAGCAAATGCTCCATTATAATATGACAATCATGGGTCTTCAAACCTTTTAACTTGAGGTCTTTCATACAAACCAAATTTTTAATGTTCGAAGAGTATCCTTCTGGAACTTTAACTTCGTGTAGAAATTTACATAAAACAATTTTTTCCTTTCTAGATAGAGTATGAGCGGCTGGAGGTAGATATGTGCGATTTCCTTTCTTTACTGGAGCCAGTTCATTTCTTATTCCCATATCGACCAAGTCCAATCTTGCATTGACGCCATCTTTAGACTTTCCTGGAACATTGAGTAACGTACCAATAACACTTTCAAATACATTTTTTTCAATATGCATCACATCGAGGAAATGTCTTACATACAATGACTTCCAATATGGCAATTCAAAGAAAATTGACTTTTTCTTCCACCCAGTTTTCACCAGCTCTCCCGCAAAAGGTTTGCCAAATTTATTGGTCAAACCTTGTACTTTTTCAAGTATTTGATATCCAGTCGGTGCTAAAGGAGCTTTACCTTCCTCTGATTTTCCATTGAATGCATTTCTCCACCCACGATACTGATGACTATAAGGTAAAAATCTACGATGTCCAAGAAACACATTCTTCTTACAATGTTTCAACCGCATCCAATTTGTACTCTCTTCACATATAGGACATGCACACTGACCTTTAATGCTATATCCTGATAAATTACCATATGCTGGAAAATCATTAATTATGCCGAACAACATAACCCTTAAATTGAAACATTCTTTCTTATACCCATCATAAACTTCCACACCTGTCTCCCACATACTTTTTAAATTTTCGATTAGAGGAGTCAAGTATACGTCGATATCATTCCCCGGTTGTTTGGGTCCAGAAATTAACAGAGACAACATCATAAACTTACGCTTCATACATAACCATGGAGGTAGGTTATATATTACCAAAATCACAGGCCACGTGCTATGTGAGATGCTTTGAAGACCATGTGGATTCATTCCATCAGTAGAAAGTGCAAGTCTTAGATTTCTTGACTCTATCCCGAATTCAGGATACTCGTGATCAATTTTTGCCCATTGTGGGGAATCTGCAGGGTGTCGAAACATTCCATCTCTAATTCTTTCATCTGCATGCCATGTCAAGTGTTTTGAATCTTCTTCACTGCGATACATGCGCCTAAATCTTGGTATTATAGGAAAATACCACACGACTTTTGCTGGAGTAGATTCTTTCTTCTTATATCGAGAGACATTGCATTTCGGACACGCCTTAAGTAGTTCATATTCGTTTCGAAATAAAATGCAATCGTTAGGACACGCATGAATCCTTTCGTAACTCATTCCAATAGAACACAAAATCCGTTTAGCCTCGTAGGTTCGACTGGGAAGTTCATTATCATCTGGCAACATATCTTTTATGAGTGTTAATAATTCCGTAAAGCTTTTATCAGACCATCCATTACTCGCTTTTAAGTTGTACAACTTTAATATCGCTGACAGTCTTGTGAATTTAGTACAACCATTATATAATTCTTTCTCTGCATCACTCAACAAACTTTCAAACATTTTAGGACAATCTCGAAGATCTTCTTCAACTGCTTTTGCAATCTCATCAACTCGGTCCGGCTCATATGTATCTGTATCGAAGTCAGTTGAAGCATATGTCGAACTATTCTCAAAATTAATGTTTCCTTTTTTTTTCTCACCATGTCTTATCCAACATGTGTAGCTTTGATCAATTCCATTACATACTAGATGTCCTTCTAATTCATCTTCTCTAACACGTTTTCCAAAACAACATTTTAAACAAGGACAAACTACTCTATTTGGATCTTTTGCATTCTTCACTGCAAACTCAACAAACTCCTTCACTCCAATTTCATACTCTTTTGACAATCGATTGGCTGAAATCCATTTCCTATCCATATTATACCACCTATATAAATGCAGTAACAAAAATAATAAGCTTTCAAAACATATCAACAAGTTTCAAAAAGAAACCAATATCAACTAAAAATTTCAAAACAGAACAGATCATGTGGTATGAGTTTTTGACAATTTTTGACAATTTCAAAACAGAACAGATCATGTGGTATGAGTTTTTGACAATTTTTGACAATTTCAAAACATAACAGATCATGTGTAAAAAATACCTTAGACAACGTAGATGGGCCGCACAGTACGTAGAGGATATTAGGGTTCGCAACGTATATAATTATTTGAAAGATGTAGAGGATATGAGGGTTTCCAACGTATATAATTATTTGAAAGATGTATTTTACAGCGCTTGTGAAAAAATTCATAAAAACCAAAGAAAATTTTATTGTTGTTAATTTTTAAATGTAACCGGTTAACATCTTAACATAGTTGTTTCATGGATGCAAGTATATAATTTTGTACACGTTGTTATTGATTGTATTTTTTTTATATTTGTATGATAAAAAATTATAAGTTGTTATTGATTGTATTTTTTAATGTTCATATGATAAAAAATTAAGATTCAGCCGATATTGATTGTGTGTATTTTTTTCCAGATCTTTGATGACTCGAGATCAATTCACCCGGATAAAAGTAAAGAAGTTCGAAAATGTTGTGTGAATTTTATTTTGAAATTAATTGAAGAAAACAACGATACTAATATATGTCTATTGAATATTGCTATATTGTGATTTTGTAATTTGATTAATGGATATCTAATTTTTTTTTCCGTGTTGTCAACATTAGTCGGAAATGGGATACATCTTATTTGTACTCTATATTATTTTAATATAAATATGAGATATTGTGATATTGTATATTTTGATTATTAGATGGTTATATAAAATTGTGATCGTAAGTACAAAACTCTTATTTGAAATTTAATACGAAAGATTGTATGGATTAGGAGCATGAACACAAAATGAGAAATTTATATAAAAAAAAATAAAAAATTATTATTTTAACTATATCTATTAAGTCAGTTGGTCAAAATATCCAACTTAAAAAGATGATGTGTTATATTGAATTTGTGATGTTTAAGTCGGTTAAGCTGAATCGACTTAATATGATGAAGTTCTGTTAAGTCGGTTCATGAAACGAGTTAAAAAACATGTTTTTTAAGTCGTTTGTTGTTAACTCGGGCACGGAACCGACTTAAAATGTATATTTTAACGGACTTAAAAAGACAAAATTCTACTAGTGTTGTATCTAAATTTTCCCTTCTTCCATAAATCAATAAATTATCATTTCATCTATCATTTTACTGTTCATAGAATCCTATTTTTATGTGACTCTATCATTGGTCTGACCTGCTGAATCTTCGAAAAGTACTAGTGATTTTTTGTACGTTGTACAAGCCACCGAAGCTGTAAGATCGAATGGAAGTAGTTGAAGCAAGAATCTCAGCGGTGGAAGACTCTGTTCACCATGAGTTGAGGGAATTTTGCGAAACTATGATGAATGAGTTCACGAGGTTGCTAGAGGAACGACCAATGGGAACAAAAGAACAATATGCGCATTTTGAGGACTTAATGACAAAGTATAAGATGTCAACGAAGAAAGTTGAGTTACCATTATTTGATGGTGACGATCATGTGGCCTGGATCACGCGAGCTGAAACATATTTTGAAGTTGAATGGACGTCAGAAGAGGTGAATGTCAGACTGGCAAAGCTAAGCATGGAGGGAGCAACAATTCACAAGTTTAATTTGTTGCGTGAGATAGAGAATGGCTTGAATTAGGTGAAGTTGAAACAAGCGTTAATTGAAAGGTATGGTGGAAGGCAATGTGATAACCCCTTTGAATAGATGAAAGATTTGCAACAAACGAGAACGGTTGATGAATACATTACCACCTTTGAATATGTGTCGTCACAAGTAGCAAAATTATCGGAGGAGCAGTACCTTGGATACGTCATGGGAGGACTCAAGAACCACATTTGCTTGAAGGTGCGTACGTTGAATCCATAAACCAGAATACAAGCGATGAAGTTTGCTCGTGACGGCAAAACATAATTATATGGGTCTCTGATTTCAATAGGTGGTAGTGTGGGTGGGCTTCGAAGTTGGAAGGGAAATGGGCCAAGTGGATCGGGGACCAACGGAAAGAAAGAATCTGGATTTCATTATAAACCAAGATTGACCCGACCTGAAAGTGGGTTTAATAATAACTTAATCGGGTCTGCGCATAGTAAAACCGATTCAACTCAATCTGAAATACAACGAGATCTGGAAACAATGAGGAGAGCAGAATCAGCGGCGACTGCAACCGTGGGAAAAAATATCATCCTCTTCACCAGTGTACTGAAAAGCAGCTCCGATTGGTGATTTTGGGAGACGACGAGACAATTAACAAAGAAGGTGAGGTGATTGCCATAGAAGCTATGGAGGATGAGGATGAAGTTCTTGATTGCAATTCCATGGGATTGTTTGATATTATTGAAGCAAAGAAAAAAATTAGATAACATTCCTCCAACCACTTTGCGCCTCAAGGGAAGTCTAAAGGGGGTTTCCATCGTGGTTTTAATCGATAGTGGCGCTAGTCACAATTTCGTTTCACCTCGTGTTGCTACTGCATTGGGGTTAACAGTGGAACAAGGAAGATCGATGGGAGTAAGGTTGGAAGACAACCATTGTGTGTCCACTAGGGAGAGGTGTATAAAATTGCAAGTAAAATTAGATGATTTCACCACTAATGTTGATTCGTTTGTTTTGGAATTGGATGATTTTGATATGATTTTGAGGGTGTCTTGGTTGCAAAGATTTGGGAAGGTGACTTTTGATTGGGAGAAAATGACCATCAATTTTAAATGGTAAGGAAAAATGGTGGAACTACATGGTCAGTTCTTTACCACAAAAGACTTGGCTAATTCAAAGGCACTTCAAGCACAAACTGAAACTCTGTATAGTTTACTCGAAGAAGAATTGGGTCAGACTTCAAATGAAGAATTACATGAGCTAACTCAAGACCAACAACAAGAGCTTCAAGACTTATTGGAGAATTTTAAGGGAGTTTTTGAAGAGAATACTAGGCTGCCTCCTGAACTAGATATAAGTCATGCAATTGAATTGAAGAAAGATGCAGGTCATGTGACTGTTAGGCCATATCATTATCCTCACCACCATAAGGAAGAGATCGAAAAACAAGTTCAGAGCATGTTAACACAAGATATAATTCGAAACAACTCTAGAGTATTTTCTAGTCCAATCATTTTAGTTAAAAAGAAAGATCGGTCATGGAGAATGTGTGTTGATTATAGAGAATTGAATAATGTTACAATGCCAGATAAATATCCAATTCTTGTAGTTGACGAATTATTGGATGAACTACATGGAACGAAATATTTCTCAAAATTTGACTTGAAATCCGGTTATCACCAAATAAGGGTGAAAGAAGGGGGTGTACATAAGATGACATTTATAACTCATGTAGGGCACTATAAGTTTCTAGTGATGTCGTTTGAATTGACGAATGCACCAACTACTTTCTAATTCACCATGAACCAGATTTTCAAGCCATACCTCTGTAAGTTTGTCTTGGTATTTTTTTATGATATCCTAGTATATAGTAAGGGATGTGAAGAACACTTAACATATTTATATCAAGTGATGGATATTTTACAATATCATTGTTTTTTCGTTAATAAAAAATATGTAATTTTGCTAGTAGGAAAGTGGAATATTTGGGTCATATAATATCAGAACAAGGTGTGGCTATGGATCCATCTAAGATTAATAGCATTTTGGAGTGGCCAATCCTTCATAATGTCAAAGAAGTGAGGGGATTTTTGGGGTTGACCGGTTATTACCGGAAATTCATTGTTGGCTATGGAAAGATAGCTAAACCATTTACAGAACTAAGAAAGAAGGAATGATTTCATTGGGGACGTCAATGCAAGCCCTAATTTTAACACTACCAAGTTTTTCACAACATTTTGAGATTATTGGCCAAGTATGTGTTTAAGCAAATATGTGTTTGAGAAAGAATTGATGGCGTTGGTGTTGGTCGTTCAGCATTGACGTCCGTATTTTTTGGGGAGAAAATTTGTGGTGTACTTCGACCAAAATAGTTTACGACACTTGCTCAAACAACGCATCACTATGACTGATCAGCAGAATTGGATGGCAAAATTATTGGGCTATCATTTCGAAGTGGTGTACAAGCCATGTCCTGATAATAAACTTGTTGACGTTCTTTCAAGAATGCATGAGGAAGCGGAGTTGAAAGAGATAACTTCTTTTCCCATATGTATGCAAGAGCAACAAATTTAGCAGGAAGTTATGAATGATCCCCAATTGCAGAAGGTGATAACAGAGCTACAACAGGATCCTACAGCCCGACCAAATTTCCCATTAATCCAAGGGAGACTTTTCTACCGTAGCAAACTAATGTTATCCTCAAATTTAGGTTGTATACCTTTATTATTGAAAGAATTTCACTCATCTCCAACTGGTGGCCACTCAAGTTTTCTACGCACGTATCGAAGGATGACAAAAAATCTTTATTAGGTAGGAATTAGTAAGTCAGTTATGGAATTTGTGTAGAGTTGCGATGTGTTTCAATATCAAAAGTATGTTGCGTCCTCTCCTATGGGTTTGTTACAACGCCTCTCAATGCCAGAGAAAATTGGGGATGATATTTCGATGGATTTTATCATTGGTCACCCAAAATCGAAGGGGTTTGAAGCTATTTTTGTAGCGGTGGATAGATTATCCAAGTATGGACATTTTATTCCCTTAAAACATCCATATACTACGAGGAATGTGGATGAAATCTTTATTAAAGAGATGGTGTGTCTTCATGGGGTGCCACAATACATTGTCAGTGATTGTGATTCATTGTTTGTGAGTCTATTTTGGAAAGAGTTGTTTCGCTTACAAGGAACTGTGCTGGGTATGAGTTTGCATATCATCTGCAGACGGATTGGCAAACGGAGGTGGTGAATCGGTGCTTAGAAGCATATCTTCGTTGTTTTGCATCGAAGCAACCGAAGGAGTCATCACAATGAATTCATTGGGCTGAATTGTGGTATAACACCACATTACATCTGTCTACAGGAACTACACCGTTTAAGGCAGTGTGTGGAAGAAAACCACCCACTGTGCTTATATATTTACTGGGAGAAACGAAAGTCGAAGCGGTAGCAGCTGAGTTGGTTGATCGTGATAAGGCCTTACGTCAACTTAAATATCATTTGAACAGGGTCGAAGAACAGATGAAAAGATATGTGAATAATAAAAGAAAAGCATATTCATTTGAAGTGGGTGAGTGGGTATTTTTGAAGCTCCGGCCCCATTGACAGCAGACGGTGACTAGAAGGATTAATCAAAAACTAGCTCTACGGTACTTTGGGCCATTTCCTATCTTAAAGAAAATAGGGGCAGTATCCTATAAGTTGAAGTTGCTTGAAGGAAGTAGAGTGCGTGTAGTGTTTCACATCTCATAACTCAAGAAAGCTATTGGAGACTATTCTGTTGAACCTCGACTACCAGACGAGTTAGAAATGGAAGCAGGACAAAGGGAAAAACCGGAAGAATTGTTGGTTGCAAGATCAGTGATGAAAGAAGGACATATGGTGCAACAATGGTTGGTGTGTTGGAAAGGAAGAGTTGTAGAAGATACAACTTGGGAGGATGAATTATTACTAAAAATTCAATTTCCATCTCTCGGCCTTGAGGACAAGGTTGCAGTTCCTGATGGCGGTAATGACAAAATTATTGGACCTAAGATTAGTGAAAGACCTAAACCTGCAGCGCGGAGAACGTATTTCTTCAAGGGTAAAAAAGAGAATAAGCAATCTATTAATGACAGGGCAGATAAACTCTTTGAATTCTAGGGATTTCAGTTACACATAGGGGAATAAATTGAGGAGGGTAGTGAAGCATTGCTCACGGATAATTATTGTTATCATTGAATTAGGAGAATACTATTTTCTCTAGAGGAGCTATACTTTGGGCTATACATTGTATCATAATTTTCTCTTCTTCCATAAATCAATAAATTTTCATTTCATCTATCATTTTAATGTTAATAAATTCCTATTTTTATGTGACTTTATTAAGATACCTATAAAATATTATTTCTTTTCATTTAAGTGTTAAAAGACACGAAATTTTCCAACTCATTACTTCCCCAACTAGAAGGATGCCAATCTAGCCAAGTGAAAATATTCCTAGAAATCTCATTCGACATCAGACATGAGAAGAACAAATATTTATGAGTTTCGATCTCCTTGAAATATAATACGCAATTTTGTTGGTGAATATTGTAAATTACTTTTTTGTGTCAAAGTTCCACCTTTATTGGTAGTCTTCCTTAAAGAAATCGCCATCCAAACATACATACTTTCAATTAGGGCATGGTTGGTTTTTTTAGAAAACCAAACCATATGCATTTTAAAACTAATATATGAATTTAAATTTATAACTAAATCCATTATTTGGTTTAAAATCGGTTATAAAACAAATTGTAAAACTGGTTATAGTTAAATAACTGATTTCTAGTTTAAGCAACCGGTTTTGAAAAATTCAATTTTAAAATCGGTTTTTTCTCAAAAATCGGTTAAAATTTGATTATTTTTTAATATTGATTTTGTTAAAAATCATTTATTCATAGTTAAAAAACAGGTTATTTAAAAAAAATTGATTATTCATATTTAAAAATCGATTATTTTTACAAAATGAAAGTTCAATAAAGAAACATACATCGACTATACAATTGTTTTCTTTTGTGATTAAAATTGAACATGTTCACCGATTCTTATTCACATTCAATAAATTACTTGTTACTAAAACTGTAGAAAAAATAAATATTTGAAATTTTCTTTGATCAAATTTATTAATTACTGCACTATAATAAAACCATAAAAAATACAAATACTTGAAAGTTTGCTTTCGACACTGAGATGGACACCACCACCACAAGATTTAGTAAATTTAAAATATCTAAGGGATTTAATATATTAATTTTTGTCTTACGAATTTATAATTAAGTTAAGTTTGAACAATATATAAATCCCAATACCATTTCTAACGTAACATATTAATGTAACTTTTTGAAAAAAAATAATCCTTTAAAAATCAATAATTTAAGAAATTATATTTAAAATATTTAGTCTATCATATTTTAGTCTTCCTCAATAAATATTAAATATCTTAATTCATTAACTACTTATCATACAATAATGTTAGTTAGTAATAAGCAATTAATTAAATGAAGTTAGTAATATTTCAATGAAGTTAGTAATAAATTGTCGGAAAATACTGCCGAAAGGAGGAAGATCGGTGGGGTGATGGCAAAATCATAATCGTTTTGGAGTTTTGAGGATTTAGGATTTTTGGGAGTTGAGTGGATAAAAACTACATCCAAATATATTAGATTATAATCATATTATTCTAACCGAATATTTAAAATAGATTTGGATCCGGTTTTGAATTTCGATCTTAAAATCGGATTTTTTTTATAACCCTACTTACAGTTGATACTGGTTACAAAAATAAATACGTAAAGAATAAACATCATAGCATAAGCAAACTTGAATATGTTCACCATGTTATTTCTGGTTTAGATGTAACAAATAGATATATCTTTTTTTAATTATCACTTTATAATATAAAAGACTCGTGCATTAATGTTTACTTGAACGTCTCTTAGGTATATCGATGTGTCATGGTTCTCACTTAAATTAGACCATTCAATTTATATAAACTTCACATGAATATATATGTTTACTTTTCAACATTTCCTTTATATTTATATTATTATATTTTTATAGGTCTACCTTTCATCATACACAATGACAAAATTCTCAAAGAACAATAATGTTAGTTGTAGGAATAATAAGAATATACAGATGAACTGAAAATACATTAATGAATATAATGGACCGGCTATAATTGAACAGATGCATCAATTACACAAATTGGGGTATATTTCTTTGAAACTTCAGTGATTTTTGTGTGACAACTTCTTCGATAATTATTTCTTTTAATCAAATGATTGTCATATAACAATGTAATGGTTCTAAAAAGATACTTGATGTACTTTAATATTGTACCTTCTATGAGATGCATGCATGTTTCTATCCTTATAAACTAGAGGGAGACTTTCCTTCTCTAAGATTTTGTACCATATGCAAAGTGATTAATATATTTTGTGTTTGTTAGTCTTAAAGTTATTGTCCTTCATGATTTATTGAGCTTTTCTCAAAAGAAAAAAGATATGCACACTGAAGAAGATTCATCAAATAACGAATAATAACAAGGCTTACTAGTGCAAGATGTCCACTATATCTTTTTTTTTTTTTTATAAATAAAATTTGGTTTAAATATGTTTTTGATTTCTATAAATATAATAATTTTTAATTTTAGTCTCTATAAATTTTTTTGTTTGAATTTCATCTTTGTAATATCAGAAAAAATAATTTTTAATCAAATTATTAATCAAAAGTAATATCACGAAACATCGAGAGTTTGTCAACCAAAAAATAAAAACGTTGAATGGAATGCATCTTTGTGAACAAATCAGCAATATGTAAGGAAGATGAGACAAACAGTAGAGTAATAGTTCCATATTGAAGATAATGACGAGTAAGATGACAATCAATCTCAATGTATTTGGTGTTTTCATGAAAGACCGAGTTATAAGCAATTTGAATAACAATTTTGTTATCGCAATGCATCAGAGTTGGCTTAGAAAGAAAGATACTCATATCAGACAAAAGCAAACACAACCAAATTATTTTAGTAGTAGTGGATGTCATGGCACGATACTCATCTTCTGTAGAAGAGTGAGAGGCAATGTTCTATTTCTTACTCTTACAAGAAATAGGAGAGTCTCCAAGAAAGATACATAATCATGTGGTGGACTTAGGTTATGTGGTATCATCATCCTAATCAATATTAGAATATGCCCATAACTCTAATGGGGATGACGATTGAAAGAGAAGACTCTAAAATTAAGTTCCTCGAAGTTAACGAAGAATACGAAGAACAACTGCCCAATGTACCGTAGTGGGAAATATAACAAATTGGCTGACAACTTGAACAACATAAGCAATAGCAGGTCTAGTAATCATAAGATACACCAAGCTACCAACCAAAGTACGATACAAAGTGGGATCTGGTAAAGGAACACCATCTGAGGGAGCATATTTCATATTCAACTCAATAGGAGTATTTGCTGCTCTAGAATCAGAAAGAAGAGCATGTTCAAGAATACTAACAATCTACTTGGATTGAGAAATAAGGTAGCCTCTAGGAGAGTAGGCAACTTCATTTCCATAGAAATAATGAAGATTTCCTAAGTTTTTCATCTCAAACTACTTGGCTAACAGCAATTTCAACTCATTGATTCCACTAAGCATCATCATCAGTAATAATCATATCATCAACGTACAATGAAAGTATAATGCAACCATAAGTGGTAGACCTTATAAACAATGTAGAACCATGTTCACTAGAGTGGAAACCAAGAGAAGTGATCACAATAGAGAATTTCTCAAACCAAACTCGAGGAGTTTGTTTAAGATCATAGAGAGCATTTTTTTTAACTTATACACTTCCCCCTGATTATGAGAAACTCCTTGTGGAGGAACCATATACACTTCTTCATGAAGCTCACCATTTAAAAAGAAATTTTTGAAATTCATTTGGGAAATATGTCATTGACGAAAAGATGCAACTACAATAAGAGTACGAATAGCGGTTAACTGATCCATTAGACTTAGTTTTGATCTTGTAGAAAGAGGTACAAATTCCCAAGTATTTTTTTTTTTTTTGCAATGTAGAGAGTTCTTCTGCCATAGTCTGTTGCCAAAGAGAATCAAAATAGCCTATTTATAGGAAGCGGGTTGAAAAAAACTGTGAATAAAGTTTAAGAAAGAAGCAAACAAAGTTGAGTAAGTAGAATAGACAAAATCAGGTAATTGAGTAGACTTATGGTGACGAGAGGGGTAACAAGGAGGCGGAGATGGACGATCAACAATTCAAGAGGTGGTTGGACAGTCAGAGGGACAAGAGGTGGTGGGAGTAGTGGTATTTGTCATGCAGTTCTCAACATTACAATCACTAGATGCATTATTATTAGGACCAGACAAATCAATATTGGTTAGTTCAGAGCTCTTTGTAATACGAAGAGGAAATAAAGTAAAAAAAGGATGTGCTCAAGAAAAACAACATTACAAGAAATTTATACATTTCTTGCATGAGGATCATAACAACGATAACCCTTTTGATCATCTCCATAACCAAGTAAAACAGACATGGAAGAACGAGAAGACAACTTATTGTGTTCTACTTGTGGACGAAGAACAAAACAAGTAAAACCAAAGAATTTTAAAGAATAGTAATCAATGATAGAAGCATACTGTTTTTCATAGGGAGACAAACCTGATATGATAGATGGTTGAGTTCTACTAATAGCATGGACAACAGTAAGAACTGCTTCAACTCAAAACTCACTAGGAACCGAAGCAAACCACAATAGGAAACGAGCAGTCTCAAAAATATGACAATGTTTCCTTTCAGCAACTCCATTTTGTTGAGGAGTTTTAGTACAAGATGTTTGGGGGAGTGTGCCATCATAAGAAAGTAATTCAAAGAATTTATTAGAGCTATATTCACAACCTAAATCACAACGAAAGCACTTTATAATAGCATTATGTTGAGTCTTAACCATAGTACGAAACATATGAGAAATATCAAAAAATTATGACCAATTTTTCATAAGATAAACCCAACAATAACGATTGTAATCATCAATAAACGAAACATAATATCTAGATTCACCTTTGGTGAGAACCCGTGATGGACCCCAAACATCATAATGAACTAAATCAAAATACGCATATAAAATAGAGTGTGAGAGTTATTATTATTATTATTATTATTATTATTATTATTATTATTATTATTATTATTATTATTATTATTATTATTATTATTATTATTATCAGTTTTGTTAGAAGCAACTACTCAAGTTCTAATCTTTTGTATCCAACTCGATATCAGTTTAGTTCCTTCTTCAATCTGGGGTTGTCAAGTTGTTAGGAGAAGACTTGGCCTGTAAGGTCAAGGTGGTTAGTTCCTCAAAAGTTTGTGGTTGTCAGACAATTTGAGAAGATTGGCTTTGAAGGTCAGGTGCTTTGTAATTCAAAGTAATTGAACTAGTGGATTAAAGTCTTCTAAATGAGAGGACTGGATATAGCCAAGTTAGTAGTGAACTAGGATAACTCTATGTGTCAAATTATTTATGCTTTCAATGTTTGCTATCTCTAAATTTGATTGTTTCTTATCTAAGTAATTCATAAAAATCAACCAGCCTTCATCAAATTAACAAAAGGTTGTCAACTTTGTCAAACACAATTCAACCCCTTCTTCTCGTGTTTGCACCTTCAATTCACATCAGAGTTCAACCTCAAGGCTAAGCATTTTACAGTGTTTGAGAAAAGATCCAAGGATTCAGCATGTCTTGATTCAGTGAATCAGCAGATGAAGAAATTGAGTTATTTTTTGACTTCACTCGATCTAATATAATTACTACTATAAATGATTTTTGAAATAAGAATCACAAATTGTCTTTAAAATTGAAAACACTTACAAAAGAAAATACAAATCTAACTGAATAAATTAATACTTTAAAGAATCAAAGTGTTGCATTTAAAATAGAAAATGCAACTCTAAAAATTGATATTAGTGAATTTAAAACATAAAACACAACTCTGAAAACTGATATTATTGAACATAAAACAGAAAATGCAACTTTTTTCATTTCCCTTTGGAGGGAAGTCTGGGGTTGTTTAGTTTTTCCAATCAATTTTTTTTTCATCATATAATTCAATAAGAGTAATTTTGTCCATTAAGGTGGACATTAACATCTTGAAGATAATCATCCTTAGCACCAATCATAATAAATAATGACAGGAAAATACGAAGAACATGATCACTGAAAATAAATAAATTAGGGATAACGTATCAATAACAGAGTCAACCAAGAACCAAACAATATCGTGCCGAAAACATAGCAGAATCACATCGGAAATAGAGAGGCTAAATCATATTTGAAATGGAGGGAGCAAATCGATACCGACTAAGATATGGACACTACAATGAATATAGAAGAAACATGTTTCTAATAATAACCTTGTAACCAATCACTAACGAATGAAGACAACCTATATTTTGTTGGCTTATACTACTAAACCTAATGAATTCAGATTTTTCTAATAATAACCTTGTAACCAACCACCAACAAAAGAAGGCATCCTATCTTTTGTTGGCTTGTACTACTAAATCCTATGAATTCAGTCTCCTAGCAATATTTACCCGAACCTTGTAGACCACTTTATAGTAGATCCTAAAATCAACCAAAAGTATTTGATATCATATTAACAATGATAAACAAATATAAACATAGAATGGAATAACATGAAGAGAGGAATAAGAGAAAAAATATATTAGGGTTTCATAAACAAAATAAATAAAAACTTAGAGTGATAGAATTATAATAAATATATATACAAGAAATAGAAAAGTTTAAAATACCCTTACTACTAATATATAATAACATTATTTGAGATATGTACTAGAAAGATAGACAGACAAAAGACAATACAAATGTGCACATGTCTCGATTGACATAATTAAAGGTAAGTTTTATTTAATTTACAAAATCAAGCTTGATATTAAGAACGTCTTCCTAGTGTATTGCAAATATATAAATTAAGCTCGATATTGTTGCTATATTTGTTAAGAATGTCTTCCTAGTGTATTGCAAATATATAATTAGTTATGTTTATGACATATTTTATGGGTTTTTACTTTGATTAGTTTATTACTTTGATTAGTTTATTGTAAAATGTTTGGTTTGATTTTATAGAATCAGATTGTTTGCATATTGGCAATGTTAAGAAATGACCAAAAAAGGGAAAGACATGCAACTTATATTAAAAAAAAAAACATTAGCCACAGTTGGCCTGTGGCAAAAGTGAAAACAGAAAATTTGTTTCATTTTATCATTTAACACGATTTTAGCCGTAGGTAATAGTAAAACAACCGTGATTAAAAACATGTTACCACGATTTTTTAAACGTGGCTAATCTGAATTTTAATCGTAGTTAATAAATTGTGACAACATTGACAATTTAGCCACGGTTGTAAACGTGGCTAATTAGCAATTTTTTTTATAGTGAGGGTAAATTCTTATTAAACAATTACAATTGTTTTTCTTGATTGATTTGGGGATTTTCGGTTGCTTCTGTTCCATTTTCATTTGTCTATAAGGTAAGAATGAAATGTGTGGTTTTAATTGTTCATCACTGTGTTTAAGTCTCTTAATAATTCATATGTTTCAATTATGAACAAAGAAGAGATATTGGCCATAAAAAAATGTTTGTTTAATGTAACTGTATGCTTACAAGCTTTAATGCTTTTTATGATCACTTTTTTTTCTCTTTTTGTATGGGATGGTGGTATGTTATTATTTGAAAGAAAATAAAAAAGAGCTATTTTGTTTTTATTCTCTCCGGAACACAATTAACTTGGATTGCAAATTTTGTGAACAAATAGTTATGCGCAACATTATTATTGTATTTCCCAATGTTCTTTTACATGCGAAGCGCAAAAGTGAGATCCGGGTGAAGTTTTGTCGATGAGAAAATAGAGCTTTATTTATTATTTAAGGAATATTGATATATATTTTTTATGTTTATATAAAACTATTTTATACGGATAATCCATATTCACTAAACTTTTATTTATAAACCACTTTCACTAAAACATATCACCCATGGTATACAACTCATCTCAATCACAAATTCAAAGTCACACAAATCACTACTAAAAAAGTAATTCTACGTGAACTTTGCATATCTGAAAGCATAAAAGAAAATTTTCTGGTAGTTCGTACAGATAACAACTTTTCGCAGACAGGTAAACCAAGGAGACTATCCCTCCATGGCAGCCCAAACTATTATAAGTCTGGAAGCCTCTGTGATCACTCACACACTCGTTCTTTATTCAGCTTCACAAAAGATGAGTACAGTGGTTATGGTATTGGTTTTAAGGAATGGATTCCCAAGAATTTCAAGCTGATACAAGTGTTGGATGTGGGGAAAATGAAAGGTTCTAAAGGTGTGTTTGGCGAACTTGAGAATTTAATTCATTTAAGGTACTTAGGAACAAGAGATAGTGACACATTCAAGTTTCCAAAATCTATATATGAACTATGGAATCTAGAAACACTAGACCTCAGGAATGCAAATGTAAGTGGCTTACCTGATGGAATATGGAAGCTTAAGAGGTTAAGGCATCTATATATGGCAGGTTCAGAAACAAAACTTCCCAATATTCCAGGGAAAAAAATCTTTACCAAATGTCCAAACACTTTCAAGAGTTTGTCTTAAACACAATACTATGCAACAATTGGAAAAGAATAAGTTCCCTGGTTTAAGAAAATTGGGAGTTGATTGTCTCTCCAGTTAGGATATCCAAAATCCTATTGAATATATACGAAAGCTTGGGTGCTTAAGTCGTCTAAATAGGCTCAAAATATTTTTTGGTAAAAACACTCTAACGAGTGTAGAAGGATTCCCACCAAACATTACAAAAGTAACACTGGTTAAATGCTTTTACTTGTCTAAACTTGTGAGTGCTTTGGGAAGCCTTCCCAAACTAAGATACTTGAAAATTTCAGGAAAAGATTCAGGTGACTTTACAAAACTTGAACTAGAATGCACTAAGTCTGGATGTTTCCCACAATTGCTAGTGCTTAAGATGAAAGGCCTGAATTGTGTGAGTTGGAATTTGGGCAAAGGTGGAATGCATCAACTTAGACATTTGGTCACCAACAGGTGTGAATTCTCAACCAATCTCCCTAGTGTGGAATCCTTTACAAGCTTAGAAGAAGTAGAAGTTTTGTGGTCCTCCAAAATAGTGGTTAATAAGCTTAAACATATGGGATTGAAGGATTCTTGTAAGTTCACTGTTTCTCTTGCTCCTGATGAATAATTAAAAAGAATATCTAGGATTATATACATTTAAAGGGCTTTGCAATTGGTATTTCTCTTTGAATTTCAATTAGCTTTATTTACTTTAATTATTTTAATAAAATCTAAAGTAGTTTGGAATTTATTTGTGTAGTTGTGTTTATTTTTCAATTGTCTCTTTTTCTTGTAATAATAATATGATTTTAGGAGTAAATCTGATGTCTTGGGATGTCTAATATTTAATAATATTAATATTGTGGGATTTATAAGTCATCTTTTATACGGAAATAAGTTGTTATTGAATTGTTTGAATGTGTTTTTTTAGTGTTTAAGTAATGATTAGTAATAAGTTGTTTTGCTTGTGTATCTGCTGCAATTTGTATGATTCCACATCCATTCTAACAAGACATAATCAAACGCTCTCAAATTTCTCAAACCCAAACCCTCTTTCTCTTTAGACAAACAAACCTTTTTCCATTTTACCCAATGAACTTTATGGGTCTCCTCAATCTCATCCCATAAAAAAATTTAAATAAGGATTCAATTTTACGAATGGTAATGAATCTTACAGATCTCCTCAGTCTCACCTCATAACAAAGATTTTAAATAAGATTCAATTTTAAAAATAGTACCTGCAAGAGCCTCGAAGAAGGACAAGAAATAATCTAACAATGCATACATGATAGATTTCAAAAGAACCAAGTGATGCCCACGAAAAGATTACAACTCATCTAAATGGACAAATACTTCTAAATACTATCCACAATAGGATTCCAGAACACCAACCTTTGAGGATTATCACTAAAAAGAAACCTCAAATATTTAAACAAAGTTGTGATAACCTTACAATCAAGCGTACTTGTAATTTCCTCAAGCTAAGATCTATTTGTATTATGACCAACCAACAAACTTTTATGAAAATTCACCTTTAATCCTGATATTAGCTAAAAAGTAGCAACATAGCCTTAATAGCTCTAATATTTCTCCATCTTTTGTCACCTATAATCAATGTGTCATCAACAAATTACATATGAGATGCCCCAAATTTTGAATCATCAACCCACCTGAAAACCATAGAAACAACCTCAAATTTACTATTGACGATAACATGACATTCAAACCTCTTGCCGCAACAAGAAACAAAAACCATCACAATCCTCCATTAACAACCTTGCTAGTCCCACACACTTCATTTGTCATGTAAAATTCAAGCCAAAGATGTGTGCTTATATAATCAGGATTACACATGGACATTGGGAGGCATTGATGCAAGGTGTGTTGTGACATTATATTGATTGTAGAAGAAACTTTTAAGAAAGTCAACATGAAAGTTGCACCATAAATTATCACTTTTGTTTTTGACATGTAGAAGAAATTATTCAAGTGTTTTAATTTCTAGTAAAAATTCTAGGAATATTTTAACTTCAAGTGAAAATTGTTTAAGTGGTTTAGCTTCAAGTAGAAATTCGTGGAGTCGTTTAGCTTCAACTGAAACATACTTTTTATGGTGAAGTATGATAGTTCTTTTGAACTATGAATGTCAGTATAAACAATAGAAGCAAAAGATGTATCATTTTCAATCTAGGTGAAGATCATTGGAGTTGATTGAAATTATATATGTTGAAATAGTCTCACATTGTTCAGTTTTGTAAAGGAAAGGCGAACCTATACATATGACTATAGTTCTTCATTATAAGGTGCACTAGTCATAAACACTTTAAGTTTGTATTTGATTCTTTTTCTTTCTCTTATACTCTTGTGTTAGAGTGTTGTGAGATGTAGTTCAATTATTTGTTATGGAGAGTGTGAGTATATTTG
The DNA here is from genome assembly GCF_000331145.2 of Cicer arietinum. NCBI lineage: Eukaryota > Viridiplantae > Streptophyta > Magnoliopsida > Fabales > Fabaceae > Cicer > Cicer arietinum. The sequence goes on along the minus strand of NC_021160.2, from coordinate 43,684,431 downwards.
AGTCGAAATTGTTTGAAAAAAACATATGTGTTGGGAAAAACCAGAGATAATTAGCGATAACTATCTCAATAATGCGGAATATTTTTTCCCCACCTGTGCAGATAAATGGCCAAACAGAAAATACAATTCCATAGAGCAAAAATAATTGGCAGAAAATTAAATATGAGACAAACGCAATTTTTAACGTAGAAAACTTCTCTCAAATTGAGAGAATAAAAACCACAGGACCTAGTCCAGTAAAACTTCCACTATAATAATTAATTGGTACACAAAGAGTCTTCCTAATAACAATAGGGAATATTAATCAACAATAACAATCCTATAACAACCTTCTACTAAAGTGGGTATGCCAAAGTAACTTTCAGAGAAGATAAAACTACTCAAATTATATATTAAAGTAACAGACTCAGTGGTAGGAATATCATACTAATTTTGTAGATCAAACGGAGCAAGTTTGATACACACCTGTTACCACCACCGGAACCAAACCCTTATTTTTCTTATCTGACAACCGTTCTTCCGTTGTTTTTCTGTGTATTCTTAGGGATTTCTAAATCCATTTTATTACCTTCAAGTGGGCCAAGCCCATTAAAATATATTTTTTTCTTTTTTTTTCAACAATAATAATAATACTAGTAAAATTGGTGGGTTCCACTTGAGGAGTGAGCCCACCCAACAATATGTATTCTAAGAAATTTTACATAATTTAGTGTTTGGTTTTCATTAAACAATAGTCGTGTTTTTTCTTCGATTTTGAAGCTTTAATGCTATATTCTTATGTTTAAATTATATTATTTAAATTCTCTATCTCTGTTTTTTTTTTATCTCCCACGATGTGGTTCTTATTGTGCAACATCAAGATCTTCATCATACGCTAATAAAAAAATCATGTGCAACATCAACATCTTCATCATACACTTACGCAAAAATACCTAAGATGTAAACTAAAATTGAATTTACAATTAAAGCTTATGTAATGTTAATATTAAAGATTAGATAAAATTGAAAAGTTATGAGTGTGAAATAAACAGAATATGTAAAAGAATTATTTTATTAAAATTGTATACAGTTTAGTACATTCTCCCACTCAAATTTACAAATGCAATAATAAACAAGAACCATCATTGCATTTCTAACACTCTTAAAAAACTTATGTAACATACGAAAAGTGATAATACAATTTTTCAAAACCAATTCCATAGGTTTCTATGTTGAAAACTAAGTTCTGTGACAAATTTCCATAGGTTTTTCCACCTCTTTGATAGGACACTAGTACGAACGGCATCTTTAGTAGGAAGAAAAGAAAGTATAGAACCAATAATGTATTTTCAACATTTAATTAATTAATTAAATAATTAATCTAACAATTATAGCATTAATATTTTTCTATAACAATAACATTTCTAATTTATGTTTATATTGAAAGATTAAGTGTCAAAATTATCCTTTTCTTCATAAAAGAAAGGACAAAGTTTGATCTGTATCTCAAACTATATTTTAATTACTTGTTATTTTTATTACAAATGAAAAATAACATCTGACCATTACACATACTTATTTGTATTTGAATTTAAATTATATTTTATCGGTGTAAGAATTTTATACATTGGTGGTCAAACATAATTATTGAATAATTAAAAATATTTAACTTTAATTACAATTAAATTATTCATTTGGTTGATTGTAAGCTTATGATACCTAAATTTACGCTAATGTTATCTAAAAATTAAACTTTCTATAGTTATACACTATTAACTTAGAATATAAAAAAGATTAAAATAAAAAATACGATTGAAATAGAAAACATTACTTATGGAGGCAATTTTTTTTTTGAAAAAAAAAAGTTAACATTGTTTAATAAAGTTAGGTAAAAATAGTACATATAATATTGTAGAATAATAAAACATATATGTTAGGTAGACTATGAATAAATTTATTGGATTTGACTAAAGTGAAAACAAAAATAAAGAAAGATAAACACGCCCAGTGGGACTCGAACCCACAATCGCTTGATTAGAAGTCAAGCGCCTTATCCATTAGGCCATGGGCGCTCATATGAAATTAGCTCTTTTTGTTTAAAATAATCCTATTTTAACAATTATATGTGTTTAATAATATATGTATTTTAAAAATTATGAATAACTTGTCATTTGCAAGGCCCACAATTATTATTTATTTGAACCAACCAAGTTATATAATATTGTGAATGTCTATATGCTAACACACAAAAATGAACTATTTTATTTAGTTTAATTCTTTGATTCTCAAGAAAATGTTGCTTTAATAATTTGAAGTTTTACTAAAATATAAATAAAATCTTATTAAAAACTATTTTAGTCAAAATTTGAATATTTATTTATTAAGTATAAATTATATTTATTTTTGAAAAGATGTAAAAAATTATATTGTTATTGTTATTGTTATTTTAATGTACTGAGTGTTGACACCATATGTGTTCTCCCTTATATTAAACTTTTTATTTAATTATCATAATTTGATAAATCAAATAATAAAAATAATAAAAATTATTATTATTATTATTATTATTATTATTATTATTATTATTATTATTATTATTATTAATAGTTTACAATTAGGATCAATTGTCTATTTGGTCTAATTATTAAAACACAAAACACATAAAGATAGAAAGAACCATTGATTTATTTGACATTATTTATGGGTTGCTTGAGGGGTCCACAATAGAGATAGTGCAATCTAAAACTCAAATGGTACGATAACTTTTGTCGAGAAATGTTTTGTGATTATTTTAACTATTTTTATATCTTAAGGGTATGAACGATTCCAATGATAGAACTTTGTTTGAGCTATATATGATGGTTTGGAGCTGGTCTTTTCCACATAGTTTTTGGGGAACTATTAAGAGTAGAGAACTTTGTTTGAGCTATATATGATGGTTTGGAGCTGGTCTTTTCCACATAGTTTTTGGGGAACTATTAAGAGTAGTGTTTCAAGTAAGTTGTTAAAGTTATTTGTTTTTGAGTTATAAGTTAATTAGTTATTATGTTTTAGCTAATTTTTCTATAGGGAACAAAAACATATTTAAACCTTGTTTTTTTTATATGATCTTATAAGTATATAATTTTTAGTAAATATTCAATTTATAAAATTTAATGTTTATATTGGTGGATGTTATAATTATAGTATACATGGATGTTAAACCTTACGGATCTCTTCAGTCTCACTCCATAACAAAGATTTTAAATAAAGATTTAATTTTAAGAATGATACCTGCAAGAGTCTTGAAGAAGGACAAGAAATAAGCAAACAATGCATACATGATAGATTTCAAAATAACCAAGTGACGCCCAAGGAAAGATTACAACTCATCTAAATGGACAACCTTTGAGGAGTATCACTAATAGGGAACCTCAAATATAAAGTTGTGACAACCTTACAACCAAGTGTACTTGCAGTTTCATCAAGCTAAGATCTATTTATATTATGACCAACCAAAAAACTTTTATGAAAATTCACCTTTAATCCTGATATCAGCTAAAAAGTAGCACCATTGCCTTAATAGCTTTAATATTTTTCCATCTTTTGTCACCTATAATCAATGTATCATCAACAAATTATATATGAGATGCCTTGAATTTCGAATCATCAACCCACCTGAAAACCACAGAAACAACCTCAAATTTACTGTCGAGGATAACATGGCATTCAAAGCTCCTGCCACAATGAGAAACAAAAACCATCACAGTCTTCCATTAACAAACTTGCTAGTCTCACACACTTCATTTGTCATGTAAAATTCAAGCCAAGAATGTGTGCTTATATAATCAGAGTTACACATGGACATTGGAAGGCATTGATGCAAAATGTGTTGTGACATTATATTGATTGTAGAAGAACTTCCTAAGAAAGTCAACACGAAAGTTGCACCATAAATTATCACTTTTATTTTTTACATGTAGAAGAAATTATTCAAGTGTTTTAACTTCAAGTAAAAATTTTATGAGTATTTTAACTTCAAGTGAAAATTATTTAAGAGGTTTAGTTTCAAGTAGAAATTTGTCGAGTCGTTTAGCTTCAATTGAAATATACTTTTTATGGTGAAGTATGATAGTTCTTTTGAACTATGATTGTCAATATAGACAATAGAAGCAAAAGATGTATCATTTTCAATCAAGGTGGAGACTATTGGACTTGATTGAAATTATAGATCTTGAAATAGTTTCATATTGTTCAGTTTTGTAAGGAAAAGAGAAAGTCAAACCTATAAATATGGTTCTAGTTATTCATTATAAGGTGCACTAATCATAAACACTTTAATTTTGTATTTGATTATTTATCTTTCTGTTATACTCTTGTGTTAGAGTGTTGTAAGATATAATTCAAATATTTGTTATGGAGAGTGTTAGTATATTTGAACCGAAATTGTTTGAAAGAAGCGTATGTATTCTAAAAAAATTCACATAATTTATTGTCTGATTGTCATTAAACAACATCGAGATTTTTCTTCAATTTTGAAACTTCCATGTTATATTCTTATGTTTAAAATTATATTATTTAAATTTTCTATCTCGGTTTTTTTTATCTCCCACGATGTGATTTTTATTGTGCAACATCAATATCTTCATCATACAGTTATACAAAAATACTGTGCAACATCAACATCTTCATCATACGCTTATGCAAAAATACCTAAGATGTAAATAAAATTGAATTTATAACTAAAGCTTATGTAATGTTAATATTAAACATTAGATAAAATTGAAAAGTTACGAGTGTGAAATAAATAGAATATGTAAAAGAATTATTTTATTAAAATTGTAAACAGTTTAGTACATTCTCCCACTCAAATTTACAAATGCAATAATAAACAAGAACCACCATTGCATTTCTAACACTCTTAAAAAACTTATGTAATATATGAAAATTCTATAACTGCTGAACTAAACCACGTCCTGTATGAAAAGATCTTTTCTCTAAGTTTTTCGCAGTTATTCGAGCCAAACAACTTAGAAGAACAGAAAGTAATTTTCTCTAAGGCTAGAGCATTTTTCATCACATATTTAGCAAAATTTAACTCATGAGGAGTACCAGCAAATCTTACAAATTTTACCACTTTAAGGGTAAATAAACAACCCGGCATAACAGCAAAATCAAGCCGCCAGTCACCTCGTACCTGATGATCATTTAAAAATTCTATATTTATTATATTGCTAAAGTGAAGCTGATCACTAAAGTCTATACAAAAATTAAAAGCTTATCAAAATACTTTGTACCAAAAAAACGAGAGAAAAGAAATACTTTTCTTAGTGTTCAATATTTTCACTAAAATTATTAAACATAGAAAGATATCTTGTTTTCACTTAAATATTTAGTTTTCAATATTTATAGGAAAATATAGAATATAAGTTTACTATACTAATGTTTAAAACAATGACAAATTGAACGATAACTTTTTAAGCAAAACTAAAAAGAACAAATTCTTAAAAGTAAGCCTATATTTATATATGAGCAAATTTTGTGAAACGTGAAGATCATCAATCACAAACCTTTAAAACAAGAGTCTCCAAACGTGGTGATTTTAAAAGTAAGTCAAACAAAAAATCACCAGTTGCATAGTCTAAATCCAGATGACGCAATATTTGAAAGTCAGGAATGTCATTAAAAGAACGTTTCACTCGTGCAAGTACCTTGTCGACAAAAAAAAGTTTGTGTTAGGATGATATATGAAGACACATTAAAGGACATGAATATAATGATGAATTAAAAACAAAAGTCATAATCAAACACATGGATCGGGCTTCATTGTAGTAAGAAAATCTTAAATTTGCATAGTCAAGAAAATCTTAGCCATAAAAAAGAGATGAAATGGTTGAAAGTTAAAACAAAATTTCTTGGTCACTCTGACTGCAGGGAATCCATTTCCCAAACACATGCTCACAAAAAACTAGTTAGATGTGAAGCTTCTATAACACTCTAGACTCAACAATAACACAAATAACAACACTACTAAAAAGTTGACCTTTTATTTTCCTCACTCATTGTGTTGAAATAAAATTTCAATGAATTATAAACCTACAAACAACATACCACTTTTCCTTGAACTAAATGAACCAAAGAATGAAACAAGTTAAATATGCTTATTTGAAATAGGTTGCTGATGCTTAGTTTGCATGTAGAATAAAATAAACAAAAATTGCTGAAACAGCAGCAGCTGCAAAGAAAATTTTCGTACATTGATGCTACTACGGTTGACTAGTGATTTATGAAGGCTAATTTAAGACAATTTGAAGGACAAATCTTGTTTACTAGTTTCCCAAGTATTTTAGATTATACATTCACATGTTTGTTTTTCGAAATATTTTAGTTCAAAGGAGGTTGTTTTCTTTTGTCCAATTTTGTAATATTAAGTCGAATAATTATTTATCAATCTGACCAAAGAAATAATTTTAGGCTCCTGTTTACCGAAAAGTAAAGCATTTCTTTTATACATTACAACCAAAGTTTTAAAAACAATTTCATAATATGAAATTTTGAAGTTTTTAATATATTGTAGTGTATACATGAATACCCATGGATTTATACTTCCATAATGCAGATAATTTTTCTTTTTGAGGGATGGATAATGCAGATACTAAAAAATTTGTTTAAAACTTGCAATTAAACAAAATAACAAAGGAAAGAAAAGAGTGAAGAAAGAAAACATACCTTCTTTTCGTGCAAACAAAGCTTTAGACTTGCTGCATTAATACTGAGAAGCTTACTAACAAAAAGAATCGATTCTTCCAAACTCGTATTTGAACCATCATATATAGTAATATCAGCAGAAACAATGTGTGCTGCGTCTACCCAAATGGTCTCTGAAAAAAAAGGACCAATATACATAAACTCTGTAACACGCGAAGCACAAAACGTAAATTCAGTATTTAACCTCACAAATTTACAGTCCATTGAAACAACTTCAAGTAGAGGCACATGTAAAGTGACACTCTTTACACTTAACCATGCACATCTTTCTATCTCGAACTTTCTAAGAACTGGAAATGTAAGTGTTAAATCTATCGGCTCATTCGAGTTATTCAGGTCGTAACAGGTAAGTGTGACTACAGACAATTTAAGAACTGTGAGGGATGAAAGACTAATAAAGGGAGGAAAAGTGATAATACAATTTTTCAGAATCAATTCCTCTAAAGACTGGCATTTGATAAGGGCATTGGAGGGAAAGTTGCGCTGTTTTATCTGTGACTCGAAACAAATCTTTTTGACTCGGAGATCAGAAATCAAAGAAATCCATTCATTAATATGGGAAAGATCATAGTTATAGTAAACAGAAAGAGAAAAACTATGGATTGTTGAACTACTCAGATGAATTAGTATCCTATATACAAAGTGTAAAAAGTGTGTTTTTTTAAACTTTCTGTGAGGCAAATGGTTTCTATCTTGAAAACTAAGTTCTGTGACAAATTTCCATAGGTTTTTCCACCTCTTTGATAGAACACTCGTACGAACGGCATCTTTAGTAGGAAGAAACGAAAGTATAGAACCAATAATGTAGTCAGGTAGGTCGCTTATGATGTCTTCGCGCTTGTCGAACCTTTCCCACTTAGAAGGTGCATCAACATGTCTACCAAATGCATTAACAACACGCAAATCCATGTTAATAGCAAGTTCCTGCAAATAGAATGAGATGAACTGTCAAGCAATATACATACACATATCATTGTTTTATGTTAATAAACCGTAATTAGGATCTTTAATCCCCAATATGCGCCAATAGTTTATGCTTACGGGCTACAACTTAACCGCTTTAGAACCCCCACTAGGGAGCTAATTCTCGAATCATTGGTGGAACATCCGATACTTTTGTAGGAGGTTGGCGACTATAGGATTAGAACTCAGATTATTTCCGTTGTGCAAGAGTCATATTACTAACACTTGCAAATTGGTTACAAACATAACATTGTTAAAACGAAATATACATTTGTAAAATGAGTATGAGGCTTTCTAATTTATTTGCTTGAATACTAAGATGCAGGGGAATATGTATCTCTATCAGTTAAAGTTGGACTACTTAAATTAATAAGATAAAATAAAGTGTAAAACTAAGGGGTTTAAATCAGCAACTGAACCTATGAAGCATAGATACATACTGAGACAGACACGTCGACACCCAAAATAACTTGAGAAAATGTAATTAATGGATCGGTACATGTCGATCAAAAGTGTCGGTGCTACCGAGAGTAAAGAGTTTTGATTCTATTTCTACCATGAACATATGCCACTTCCCTAAAAACAAAAGTACCTAGTAAATTCCATGAAGGAGTTTTGAATAGAATGTGAATAGGTTCAGCA
>NC_021160.2:43673324-43675983 GCF_000331145.2 Cicer arietinum | reverse complement strand
TTCAGCAGTATTTCATAATTACATCAATATTTAAATAATAAAAGTAAAATCATGAAACTAGTAAAAGTAATGGTATCAATTATCATTTAAAAAAGAACATAGAGCATTAGAATATTCAAAAAGAAAAATACAGATACGCATAGAAACAGTAACAATACTTCATTTTGATGGAAATAGATTCAAACATAAGAGATTATGACTTCATTTTCGTGGAATCAAAGAAAGAAACAGGGACAGGGAAGAAAGAAAGTAAGAAAAAAGAATGTAAGCAAGAAATAAAGGGAAATGGCGGTGACCTCTTACCTCAGAAAAGAGACGCGGCGCCGGAAATGGAAACTGGGGTAAACGGTGCCGGGAACGAGAACTTAATTAAACACGTGTGAAAACTGAACCTTCCAATTTTTTAAACCGTACCTTTTTAGATTCTTCCCCTGTTTAACAGGGGTAAAATACTTGAGTATAAACCTAAGAATGTTTTCTTTATTTCCTTTCTTTATATTTTCTTTCTTTCTTTGTCACGGACTCCACTTACTTATTAAAATAAATAAATGTTAGTTAAAAAAAGGTCTATTTACTACGGATTATTAAAAAAAAATTCAGAATTTAAATTTTGTTTTTTAAATATTTAAAAAAATTTGTTTGAAAAAAATGAACATTAATTGATATTGTAAAAGAATATTAAACTGACATCCAATCACATCTATCAAATCATCTAATTTTACTTCACTCGAATGATATTACATAAAATAAACAATTTTTATTAAATTTTACATTGACTGTATATATATATTGCATTTGAGTTGTTTTGTGTTTGTCAATTACAATAAAAATTATTTTAAAAAAACCAATAATAAAATATTATTTTTACAAGAAACTACTCAAATCAGTAAAATTATTTAAAATATATTTAAATTTTTTTCAAATTATGATTTTTTTTTCAAACATAGTAACAAACAGACATTAAATAATATAATGTTATTGGTGTAACTTATTAAGAAAAAGTTATTAATTGATGAAATAATTGAGTGTTTCTTGAATACTAATATTTAAAAATTACAAATTTGTTATGAAATAAATCAAAACTAGAGCACTATATTAGAATAGTAAGTAGAGACCAATGAGAAATAGAAAAGACCATATATTTTGTATTATACACTTAACAAGTGTGTCCTACATAATACAACATGAGTCTTATTTATAATACATATAGGTAAGTAAATAATCACGTTAAATACCACTAACAATTAGTAGATTCATCCAATAATAAGAGTAATAGGAATGTGGAAGGCTAACTAATGGGCATCTCCTAAGTTTTATATTTATAATGTCTTTTTTTTTTATATTCATCGAGAATATGTTTAATTAAAACTTTACTGAAAAAAAAAAAAACTCAATAGAAAATAATTTAGTGTATAAAAAAGAGTACAATATTCTTTTATGAAAATTGTATAATATATTATTTCTTCCCCTCAACCAAATAATCATCTTTGAGACGACAAAAACCAATTTTTTGTACTAATTATTCAAAAGTTTTACTTGAAAATTACTTTGTGAAAAGGTCTACAAGATTATCACATGAATGAATTTATTGAATGTTTATATCACCATTTTTCTGAAGATTATGAGTGAAAAAGAATTTTTGAGAAATGTGTTTTTGTTTACACAAAAAATGTGATTTGGTATATCTCGTTTAATGTACCCTTCCACAAGCCTCTTTTAGGACCCATTTGATGGATAGGATAAGAGACATAATATGAATAAGTTATTATATCATGTCTGAATCTAGAATTTGATGAACCAACAAAATATGATAAGTTAATATAAAATTCTATCGTATCTTGTCTTTTTAGTTGAACTTTTTATCTTGAATATGAGTTGAGTTAGAAACCAGCAAGATATGATAACAACAGTATTTTACCCAATTATCCTTATACAATATGATTTAAAATATAAATTGAAATATAATAAAATATAAATATAAAATATAATTTAAAATATAAAAATGTAAATCTAATAAAAAATAATAAATAAAATTTGATATTAAACTTAAAAATAAAATACTAATAATTAATTTAAAAAATGTATATTATAAGTAGTTACATGAGCATGGCTATAACCTTTACTAATATTCAATTCCATCTTAGATCACTCACAAAAATCAAACATCGTACTTAAGACTCTTTAGAGGAGTTAAGGAACCCACAATTGAGGAATAGAGTTCCTTCCTCAGTGTCGTTTGAAACAAAAATGAATCAAAGTCTAGCAGTTATTAGCCGATTTATCGGCTACTTTTAATTTAGATAACAAATTTGACATGTCCAATAGAACACTACAACCAACATTACTGAGAGGTTCAGTTCTCTAGGTCACAATCATAATTGGCTTATATATTTACGTCCTCGTAAAGGTTAGGTCAACAATGACCTAATGATCCACCAAAAATCTTAGAAATGCCATCTTTTGTGCTCCTCCTAATGAACCTGCTAATTCTTCTATTGAAACACATGAACAAACAATAGTAATGATGACGTCCTTCATTAGATAGCAGTTTGACATACGTATACATGTCATCATGTATCAAGTCTCTCAACAATTAACTGCCATTGTGGAACTCATGGTTTATAGCGTGGTTCAACAAGTCAGAGAATTGGAGGGAAAG
>NC_021160.2:43661442-43673189 GCF_000331145.2 Cicer arietinum | reverse complement strand
TCGGATGCTCATTCTATCACCTCTAATAATTGGGGACCTCAAAGGTACCAAGGCCAGAAAACTATTGTTATCGAAAGTCAGCCGATCACTACAATGGTAGGACCACTTGAAGCGATATGCCAAATTGGTTTGCCCCAAGTTTCGCTTTGCAGGCGAACAACATATCTTATGTTGGAGGATAAAGTCTAGGCCCAAAAGCATGAATAACAAAACTAGTTGTTGGTTATTTGACTTAGCAACCATGGGTAGTTAGTTACCTACCTGGCTCAGCTAACACAACAACATACATGTCATGACTTGATGTACCAATTCCATCCCCAATAGATTTAGGTGTACCAATATCAATTAAGGGTTATATTGAAGAACATACGTGGATTACCAATCCACTTTATTACAATGCTCTAATGGTAGTAGGAACTACAATGAGAAATCTTGCATAGCTAAACCAAGAGTAGCAATGGGGAAACACATCATCTCAAGGTCCACCTCTACATGGTTTATGGAACTCCCTAGAGAATATACGATGCCAACCAACAACAATCGAGGTCAGACCTCCAAGGCAGCAGTTGTTGGATCTCAACCTCATAATTGACACACAATTAAGAGATACATTGGGATACAATTGAAACTATGGATAAACTTATGTAAAGGAAGTCTTATTTTGAGTGCGTGGATAGATTGGTGCCTCTGTCTAGAGCTTACAAAACTCCTAATTTTGCCAACTTTTATGGCAGATGGCAAATCAACTATGGAGCATATTGGAAGGTTTACTACACAATGTAGAGAAGAGAATTAATATGAATTTCACAAGTTGCAACGTTTCCCTTTATCGTTGATAGAATCAAAATTTACTTGGTATTCTTCTTTGCCGCATATTCAAACCTGGGAAGACATGGAACGTTGTTTCCATGACAAAACTGACATCAACTTAAAGTTACAACAACCGATTTGATGAACTTGAAACAAAAAGTGAATAAATCAGCCGCTAATTTCATTGAGATGTTCAGAAAGAAGGAAGGGAAGTGATTTTTTCAGTTTCCTAAGAATGAGTAAACTTCCATGGAAATAAGTGGAATGCATCATCAGTTGAAGGAAAAATTGATAGGGCAAATCTACACATAGATCGTAATGAACTGACTTCTAGGACAATACAACACGACAAGACCTACGTGATTTTTCTAGGGCCAAAAGTACTTGGAAAGGATAATAAGCCATGGGAAATGAAGCATATGGGAAGGCCACAAGGACCTAGCGAACCATTCCTAAGGTCTAAGCTCTCGCAACAAACCTTGGCTTCTGGCCCTAGCTATTATAACATTGCCAAAAACATTCATAGGCCTTTGGCCCTTGCAATTGTCACATATTAGAAACTTTCCAAGGTCTCATGCCCTCCGGGTAAAGATTCTCTACCTTTGAATCTCCTACTTTTAGTGACTTTGTATCTATCTCTTTTTATCAATCATTTTCTCCATCTAAATAATTTTTAGAGAAATGTTATTTAAACACAATTTTAAACACAAATACAAACACAACTACTGTATACGTATACGCTATACACATATATACATATTTATATTCTCTCTCTTGATGAATATACATCTGTTACTCTCTTTTCATTGATTAACAATAAAATCAAATTAAACACTACAATCTTTCTCTTCTCTCTTTCTTTTCTCTCTTTTCTTGTAGTCTTTTTCATCTTCATCCATCTTTTTCCTCTTTCATTCTCTCTTTTCTCTCTTTCTTCTTTTTAGATGAATCAACTAATTTTTGTGTTGACCTAGATTTTTTTTCACTTGTATTTTTTTACACATTGCTCTCCAAATCTACACTTCTTAGATTTTTATTTTATTATTTAAAATAGATTTTTATTTTATTTTAGTTCTTCTGATATTTTCTTAACTGTTTACTTTTGTTGTTTTTGGCTCATACACAGTTTTCTGGTTTTTTTTTGTTTCATTTTCTAGTTAATAGTGTAAACATTATTGGTTAATAAAGTATAATAAGTGGTTAATGCATTATTTTCGTCTAAAAGTTAGGGTTGTGAATTGTTAGTCCATATTAAGTTAGTCCATGTTTCTTAAAGCCATTAACCAAATTTATATTGCTTGATTAGAATGACCAAACTTTCTGTTCAAATTCATTAACCAAGTTGTGTAAGGAATTAACATATTATTTTAAGTCATTAACCAAGTTTATATTTTGTTTGATTAGAATGTCAAAGTTACTTCATAAAAAATTTGATTAAAATAATTAAATAAAAGGAAAAAGGAGGAATTATGAAAGAAAAAAAAATGAATCGGTGAAGTTTATTTTTATAGAGGAAGAAAAAAAAAAAGTAAAAAAAAATTCATAAAAAAGGGGAAAATAAAAAGAGGGAGAAATTAAATAAAGAGAGAGATTGTGTAGAAAATATAAAAGAGGGGAATTAAATGAAGAGAGACTATGTGAGAACCACATGTATTTGTGTTTGTATTTGTGTTTAAAATTGTGTTCAAATATCATTGCTCTAATTTTTAATACTTAATCTTAATCACCAATTTTACTTTAAAATACACTAAAGTCACCTATCACAAAAGGTAGAGAATCCATTTCCCATGCCCTCCCAAATTCAGCGTGTCAAATACGTTACTAGGACTTTAACTCTCGCAAATGATCAAATTATTAAAAAAACATTAAATTATTTTATATTCATGTTAAAGTAATCCAATTACTTAGTTTTATTTTTTGAAAAATATAATAAAAAAACCATTTATTATTCAATTTAAATTTATTATATATATATAAATTGATTTTTATATTATAATAAATTATTTATGTAATTAAATAAATAATTTTAAATTTATATAAAATTGAATAAAATTTCATTTTCATTAAAATAAGCAATAAAACGTTTATTTAATTATTTATATTATTTGCAATATTATTTAAATTATTTAATTAGAATTATAGTTAAAATAATTTTAAATTAAAATTAAATGATTTAATATGATTAATAAAACATAAATAAACCTGAAAATAAAGCTAAATACTAAAACATTAACTAATATTCTAATATTCAAAACAAGAATAATGTCAGAAAATGGAGAAAAGAGAAAATGGACAAAGAAATTAATTTACATACCAAGATAGCAAAGAGAGATCAAAAATAGAGAATGAAAGTAAAGAAAGAGACGAGAGTAGATATAAAGTTTGAAAATGAAGAAGAGAAGGAATAAGAAGAGTAGAAATGAGGAAAAAGAAAAGAAAAGATAATAGAGGAAGGAGTTGAACGCATTTTGTACTAGAGTGGGCAAGGGCTATAGCCCCCGAAAATGTTCATGTCAGATAGTGAAGGCTCCAACCCTTGGAATATGGAGTCTTTGTGTGCTTTAATGAGGGCTTTAGCCTTAACAACATTTATTGGGGAAAAAACCTAGGACAATAATCCTCGCAACCACAAAACGCCATATTTTTCTTGGGCTTTGACTCTCGAAAAATAACTTGACCATTTCCTAAGGTTATGACCCTCGAAAAATACCTAAAAAGACATTGTGAAGGCTTAAATGCCATAGCCCTAGCTATATGGTGTTTTCTTGTAGTGACAGAGCAAATCATTTAAGAAAACGAGTAGCAGCGTGCTACCAAGGGTAAAGGCCCACATCTGGTCTCCATCATTGATATGTAGGATTCTTAAGATGACATGTCAATCAAATCCATGGCAGACATAATGGTTGTTGAGATCCTTAAAGGGAAAGTTTGCTTGTGTCCTGCCCTAAGGCATGTTAAAGGAAATAACACTAGTTCTGCATAAGGTAAAGCCAAATATGCCTTTGAAATTACCAAAGTCGAACATATTTTTGACTATTTGCTTAAAAATAAGCAAATTCGACTGTTTAAAGCCACAAATTCCTTGCACTTGAGGAAATCAAAGACAAAAGATATGGTAAATGACACAATTCCTATAATCACTGCACCACTAACTAAATATTTAGAAAGGTCATCCAAAAGACTAAAAGAAAGCATATTCAAATTTAACCAACAAATGGATTGCTAAGATAACTATTGATACTAACTCTTTCCCAACCATGACCATGGCTATGGTTTCTTTCTTTGAGTCGTCAAGATTCTGACTAGCTGAACATGGAAAGGAGAGAGTTAAAAAAGTATAGAAACCTAAGGTGCAACAAGTTGTATCCAAACAAGTTAAGAATTCAGCTCATAGGACCTATGTGTTTGACATGTTAAGATCCCCTTATGCTATGCCTTTTAGCGAGACAATTTTGACACAAAAGATATGATAGTCTTTTAAAAAAATATAAAAGTGATAAATTTTTATTAGCTAAAGTGACACTAATGACTATTTTACAATTCTCTCTAGAGAGATTTAAATTCAATATCTTAAAATTAAAATATTAAACTTTTACTACTGAACTAGTACTTCAAATATATTATAGTCTTTTTCTTTCACTACAATTTATTATAATAAATTTTATGCTGAACTTATTAAAGAAGGATTTATTGAACCTATTTTAAGTTAGCTTCGTCAACTCTTGGTCTATTGGACTTCCGTCGCATACATGTGACCTTATTTGAGATTTTAAGGTACTATCAGTAAGCATGCTCACACACAACTGTCTCATGTGTGGACTTGGATCCTCCCATGTGTCTCGCCCAACATAGGTCTAATACTTTCCATTCATTTAAACTATATAATCATTTGTGTTATAGTAGTCAACATCTACTCATAGAAATTATGTAATCTATACAATTAAATGCAGAACTAAATTATTATTTTTTCATAAACAGTAACTGAAGTTAAATTGCATAGAAAATACTATTGACTAATTTGTTTTTGACTATTTGGATCACAATTAAGTAAGAATTTTATGATCAATCATCTAACTACGTGCTAAAGGACTCCAACTATAATTTTGGTCAGTGATAGTAATACAATTCTAATATTTTTAAAGTTAAATTATACATTGTAAAAATAATTGAGACAGAAAGTAACTATTGAAACAATATAAATACTTCAAATTCAAGAGTTTATGGATTAAAAGTTAGTACATTTTTTCTTTACCAAATTGGCATGTATAGAAGCTGAATCAGCATTAATACATTATTGACAATAAGTTATGAGCTGGAGGGAGAAAACGTGTGTGGATGGAAATTGAGCTGTAAGTAACAGAGTTTCTTCTCTATTTCCCTTCTCTTACTACTTTCATATAATTTCACTTTAATTATTTCTATAAATATCTCAAAGTATTCAACTTGTTTAATTTATCTCACACTACCTTTTTCTTCATCTTCTTTCACATAGTTACCTATTACAAGCCATTCACTTTACGTGTACATGAAATTCAGCACCTTGTTTTGCATGTTTGCTTCTCTACTCTTCACTGTTCTGTTCTAGTCACACCTCAAAATCAATCAAATCCTTCATTTTCAACACTAGGAATGGCCATTCTTCAATTCCATTGGTCACTTACACACACATGCACTTCTATTGTTTATTCTTTTCAAAGTTGCAACTATATGATAGTCTCTTCCATTATTTGCTTGATCATTCCTTTTATATGGCCATCATGTGAGAATTGGTTCAAAAATTTGAACCAATGTTTTGAAAATCGACATGGACCGGATGGTTCAACTGGTTTAAAATAGTTGAACCATAGTCTAGTGTGCCCGGTTCAACGTCCAATTTGTTTTTTAAAACATTAAAATGAGATTTTGAGAAATATATTTGAAAGGTTTTTGCTATTTAAGGCCAATCCATGGAATGAGGTTGTTGAAGTAACTACTAGGGTTTGAATGAAGAGGAAGGATTAAATAAATCAAGTACTTGAACAGAACAATGAAGAGAAAAGGAGCACACAAGCAAAACATGGTGTTTATTTCTAATTTTTAGTATTTAATGTGAATGGCTGGTAATAGTTGAATATTAAAGAAGAAAATTTTGTGATCAAAGTGAAGTTATCTCAGCAAAGTTTCTCCGATGACTAACTATAGTTAGCAGTCAAAAGGTTCAACTTGTGAATGCAGGTGCAAAGGTAAGAATCTAGGTTAAGGTATTAATTAGCAAAAAGAGCTTAGTTATTTTTTATGACTATATGATATAATTTTTCAGGTACATGAAATTTTGGTTAATCTGTTTCCTATTATTGTTTCATGCAGGAACATGTGAATATACACACCATTAACAAAATGAAAGGAAAAAGCCTCTGAAGTCAATAGTGTGAGATATGAAAGTTGATGTCCAACTATGCTTAGAGTAATATGGAAATTATATATATAATTTCAATTTGAAACAAAAGTTCTTGAAGATTCAAAAAATATTCTATCAATTATGCAGTATTGTTTTGCCAAGAGTGTTTAGAATATGTGTAGATACATTATTGTAATTGGGCCAATTTTGAAAGATCAACCAAATTCCTTTTATTAAATGTTACTTGATACTAAATAGTGCTTTCTGGATCCCTATTTTTTCATTCTCCAAGGTTTTAGCCTCATTTCTTGCATTGCAGAAAGGAATTTAGGAATATGCAATTTACTCTGATAAAGATAAACAATTAACAAGCATTAGTAGTATAAAATGTGAGTTACTGAATTCTTCCCACAAGGAAGTACTACTGAATCTCAAAGTTGAGGTTTTTTTTTTACTGAATCTAGGATACAATACTTCGGTTACGAGTGTGATACAATACAGATACAGATACCAGAAAATTTTTAAATTCAGGATACATGCAAACCTAGATAATTTCTGTTATTCTTCCATTTGGTACGTCGAAAAAATTTAAATGCTAAAAAACTACGAATACTGACTGATACGAACTACAAAGTTATGGTGTCCCAGTTAGAATTTGAATTGCTTGTTGTGTTGTGTCTGACAAGAGTGTATATGTCTGACACAGCATCTCTTACATTTTTCATAGTGGAGATGCAATTCAAATATCAGTAAGCTTATTTGCAATATAAAAACAGGATACAATACAGTAACATTATAAATTACATTCTAATGATAAATAAATTACTAATAGAAAACCAACAGAAAAAAGAGAAACCACTTACATATTGCATTTTTATAATGCAGTAAAACAATACACTAAAACTAGATACATACATGAAACAGTTGTAGGCACAAATAATCTTGGCATGTTCTGAAATTCTTCAGGAAGTACTTATATCAGAAAATTCTATCATGCAAAAGCTAGAACACTTAGGTAATGAGAGTATCTCCTCCTTAACTTTCTCCATGTCAATATCTGTATATCGCAGCCAAAAAGCGGGTGATATCGTTATTTTCTCCAAGGTTGCTGCATTTTTCATTACGAATTTAACTAGACAAAGATCATGTTCGTTCGCATTGAAACCTTTAAACTGAAATACTTTTAAGCTTGACAGAATGCAGTGAGGAACAATTGCAAAGGATAAGACATCTTTATTTAAATCTGATACTCCCTGAAATTTTGGTGAATCATATGTTATCTAAGATTTAAATTCTTTTATGATATATAATATAATGAACATATAATTTAAGACTTTGAATTTCTTTGTAAAAAAGGCAAGAGTACCTAAACTTACATTAAGTAAAACAAGAGTATTAAGAATTGGTGAATTGTGGAGTAATTGCAACAAAGCTTCATAAGTGACCTCATTTAGTTGCAGATAAGTCAACCTTCCAAAAGTAGGCAAATTGGTGAAAATATCATTAGCATGCCTTAAAACCTGTTGGACAAGGAAAAATTTATTCAAATTTTTAATTTCTTTATCAGTTTGCATTCTAGATGCAAAATAGGAAAGGAAAAAAGTATTAGTTTTTAACGATTCTATGAACCTAATTAGTAAAACATCCAATATTGAAGTTTATACGATTCGATTATATCAACCTTGGTAGAAATAGGTAGAATTTAGCAAGGTTTTAAATTGTGGCCGTAGTTGCATTGCAAATCTTGATATTGAAAAGAATCATAGTCAAACTCCATTGATGTAGTCTCAATTGTAGTCATGTTGCAGTCGCATAGACATCAAAAAGCTTAATATAGCGGCACAGGTCCCAATCATTGGCCTTTTACTAAAACCATTTAATTGAGTACATTTACCATTAAATCTAGCCACCAATACATGATTTTCAAGCTTAATCTAATATCCATTCAATTCAATAAGTATATATTTGACAGCTTAAAGATTTAAAAGGGGAAACTAGTAATCCAAATATTTTTCTTTATAATTTACACCTACATAGAAGAGTAGCTTAATAAACACAAATAGCTTTATTATCCATAAAATAAGTTTTTTTGTGCAATACTATTATCATTCATGTATCATGAAAGCCAATCATACCTTGTAAAACAATAATTTCAGCCGTTCGACTTCATGGATTTGTCTGAGAAGCTTATGTGCTTGAAACCCAACTTTTTCTATTCTGTCCTTTTTGTCTTCATCAATAACAATCACAACAGAAGCATTACGTATCGATGACGAATCACATAGAAGAATTTCTTGTTCGAGATCACCCTCATAAGAGAAATCGGTTAGGCATGAACTATAAACCTTGATGGTTGATTTACATGATTCATTTGAATGATGATTCCATATTGCTAAGGAAAACCTCTCAAGTAGAGGTACTTGTAAACTAATGTTTTGCATTGTTGACCATTCACATCCTCTAGCTTCAAACACTTTGAGAATTGGAAAACTAAGGGTTATATCTTTTGAATAATTGGAGGAATCAAAATCACTCACTAACTTAATCCCAGAAATCTTAATGTTTTCAAGATTTGGCAAGCAAACCGAAACAGGAAGAGTAAGATTAAATCTACCTTGAAGTACCAATTCTACTAAAGAATTGCAGCTAAAGAGTGATTTTGAAGGAATGAAAAGTTTATTGGCATACTGAATATGAATCTTTTGAACTCTTCTTTCCAATATAAAAGAGATCCATTCATTTATCAATAATGCCTCATATTGATAACAAGTTAAGCAAAGAGAGAAGCTTTTGATGCTTGAATTAGTAAATTGAAGAAACACTTTTTCAACAAAATTCACAAACTGTTGTTTATCCATCTTCTTATCAAAATAATTAAAACTGTCATCAAAATGTAGATTGGTTATCAATGTCCAAACATCAATCCACCTTGTTGATAAGACACAAGTGCGAACAGTCTCTATGATTGGAAGGAAAGATAGAATGTGATCAAGAATGCTTTCATGTAATGAGCTAATCATATCTCTTTCTATAACTGTTGTTTTCTCTATTGGAACCTGTTTTGTTGTATCATCCATTGTTTCATCTTTTGAATTCATTATTACCTAAAAAAGCAACTGGTACACTTGTTTGAGTCCTCAAATCGAATAAAAGCTTGAGCTTCAAAGAAAATTGACACTTGTGTTGAGTGAGAAGAAGCTTGTGAAACAGAGTGTTTGAGTTCAGTTTTTAGTAAAGAAAAATGCTATGTGGTCCTGTGGGGAAATAAAAGCTTATAGCGAGGCAAGTGGCTCTAATGTACTCCCAGCTAAATATAAATAAAATTCATAATTCAAATAGTGAAACTTTAAAAAATATGTATTAAGTAGTCTTTTATCATGGGAGTATTAAAAAATATGTATAAGTGAATTAATTTTTTTTCTATAAATATTTTATCATTACTATATATCATAAATATTATATTTTAATTATATATATATATATTAATATATGAGACTTTTTATTAAGTAAAATTATTTTTATGAAATTTTTTAGTTAAGTGAAATTTTTATTTTTTATGAAGACTTAATTATCATTTTTTGATTAAATAAGTTTTACAAATAGCAAATTATCATTTTTTGCTCAATATGAAATAAAAATCACCAATCAGTCAAAAAAATAAAAAGTGTACGGTGCCAGCCAGTGACACGAGGAGCATCGAGAATGGAGGTAGTTAGATATATCATGTGACTACCGTTCACTCAAGCACGCAACACATTAATGTTACATTAATTTTTCTTGTAAGTTTTAAGATATCGTTCGATGGTAGTATTTACAGATTTTTCTGAAGAAAAAAATAGAAAAGGACAAAACAAACTCAGCTCAATTCAATCAACAACTTGATTTACTTGCCTAAGATATGTCAAAATAAATGGAAATGCTAATAACTGTTCGATTAGTAATTTAAATATAAAAACAAAATTAATTTAATACAAATAACTCTTAAGAGAAAATTGAAAATAA
Organism: Cicer arietinum; assembly: GCF_000331145.2. Lineage (NCBI taxonomy): Eukaryota > Viridiplantae > Streptophyta > Magnoliopsida > Fabales > Fabaceae > Cicer > Cicer arietinum. The sequence continues at coordinate 43,663,000 of NC_021160.2, read as the reverse complement.
GACATAAATAATTTAATAATAATAATAATAATAATAATAATAATAATAATAATAATAATAATAATAATAATAATAATGAGGAGGAGGAGGAGAGAAGGAAAAAAGAAAAACACCATAATTTTTATAATTATTCACATTAGATTATCTAGTGTTCTCCTTACAAATATATTTTACATTTTAGATTTTGTTTTTTCATTTTATAAAATCTAAAATAACCATATTGGATCTATTAAAAAAATTCAAATAGTTAAAAAATAATTATAAATATGACATGTCTTCATAATCAACTTATTTAATGTCAAATCATCTGAATTGAAAGTCAAATTGAAAATTGGGTTAAATTTTAAAAATTTGAAAGATTAAAATTACATTAAAAAAATAAAAGACAAAATTTTTTAATTAAGTAAAATAAAAATAGTTCTAAATAAGAGATACTCCTATACCAGCAAAACCAAAAAACGTGTCAAAATAAATCTAAAATAACAGACAAATTTCAAGAGGATAATTGTCATATAGTACTATGGAATATGGACTACCGAGGTAGATAAACATATCATCATGTTTATTGCATTGACTTTTAGCTTTAGATTTTGTTTTTTCTTTATTTTAATTTGTTTCACTACATAAAATCTAAAATAAACATTTTGGATCTATTAAAAATATTTTAAATAGTTAAAAATTAATTATAAATATACATGTCTTCCAAATCAACTTATTTAATTGTCAAATCATTTGAATTGAAAGTTAAATTAAAAATAAATTAAAAATTGGATTAAATTTCAGAAATTTTAAAATTTAAAAGGTTAAAATTATATATATAAAAAAATAAATAATCAAAATTACGAATTAAGTAAAATAAAAAGAGTTCTATAAAATAGTTACTCCTAGACTAGCAAAATAAAAAAATGTTCTCAAATGAATCTAAAACAATGGCGAAATTTCAAGAGGAGAAATGTAATATAGGAGTATGGAATATGGACTATAAAAGTAGATAAATGTATCATTATGTTCGTCAAATCAAAACTAGCAATCAACTCCTATTTATTGCGTTGACTATTCGTATTTTGAAATAAAAGTGAACTTTATGAATATTTGATATGAAAAATTCATGACTTTATAATCTATGAATAAATGTGGGTGTGTGAAACCAATAGATAAACACAAAATTTCTTGAACATTTGAGTTTAATTCTAATCTTAAATCCACTAAAGAATTATGGGTAACTTTGAAATTAAATGTTTTGTCACTAAGAAATTAAGGCAATATTAGTAAAGAAAATTTAATAATAATTCAATAATTAGGATCAAATTAGAAATCAATCTTAGATTCAAATTAAAATTTATTCATGATATTTTTCTTATTATAAAAGTTCAATGTTATTATTCTTGTTATTTTCATTGAAGAGTTTTGGATGTTTAAAATTAAGGATATTAATACAAAGCTACGATGGTTTTCCAATTAGAATTTGAATTACACTTGTGATGTGACATATATATATATATATATATATATATATATATATATATATATATATATATATATATATATATATATAGAA
>NC_021160.2:43647567-43661091 GCF_000331145.2 Cicer arietinum | reverse complement strand
TATAGAATAATATGTTTAATTTCAAAATTAGATCAATCAATTATATGTATGTCTCCCACTCTAGAGCAATTAGATTGTCTTTTTAACACAATTCAAGATTAAGAAATTGCTACCCCTCAAGGGATTTGTCCGCTTATAACTATCGATGAATCATTCTCAAGAAAATACAATTCAATTATCAGTAAACTTATATTTTGCAATATTCAATAGAAACCAATAACATTAAATTAAACTCTAATAGAAAACCAAAACAAACAAGAGAAGCTCTTATATTTTGCATTGCTATAATGTAGTAACTCAATACACTAAAACTAGTTATCTTAAACAGATGTGGCACAAATACTCATGGAAGTGTTCTGAAAATCTTCAGGAACTACTGATATTAGAAAATTCTATCACGCAAAAGCTATAACACTTTGGTAATGACAGTATTTCCTCCTTAACTTTTCCGAAATCAATATCGGCATATCGCATCCAAAATGCCGGAGATATCGTCATCTTTTCCAAGGTTGTTGCATTTGCCATCATGAATTTTACCAGACAAAGATCACACTTGTTCGCATTAAAACCTTTAAATTGAAATACTTTGAAGCTTGACAGAAAGCAGTGAGGCACCATTACAGAAGTTAAGTCAACTTTATTTAAGTTGGATACTCCCTGAAATTTCGGTGAATCATGAATTATATAACATTTAAATTATTTTATGATAAATATAATATAATAAACATATAAACAAAAACTTTGAATTTCTTTAAACAAAAGACCGAAGTACCTAAACTTACATTGAGTAAAACAAGAGTATTAAGAATTGGTGAATTGTGGAGTAATTGCAACAAAGCTTCACCAGTGACCTCATTTAGTTGCAGATAAGTCAACTTTCCAAAAACAGGCAGATTGGTGAAAATATCACTAGCATGCCTTAAAACCTGTGGGATAAGAAAAATTTAATTCAAATTTAATGCAAAATAGCTAGAAATTAGTAGAGATTTTAAACCTTGGTCACAATTGCAATTGTGATTTTTTATATTAAAAAATTATAATCAATCTTAATTGTTGTAGTCTCAATTGCATTTACGTCCCAAAGACATAAAAAAAAAACATGATGTAGTGGCATAGGTCCCAATTATTGACCTTTTATTAAAACCCTTTAATTGAGTTACATTTACCAATAAATCTAGCCACTCATACATGATTTTCAAGTTTAATCTAATTTCCTTTCGAAATTAGCATATAAATCTAGCTACTAATATACCAAATACTTTTCTTTAGACTTAAATATGCAAAAGTGTATGTAAATACCGAGTCATTTTGATTGTAATTTTTTTAATTTAAACTTGTAATTTTAAAATACTTTTAATTTCATTTTGTATTGAATTTTTTTAGAAAACAATGTTGATTAGCAAGAACAAAAATAATTTAAAATGAAAAAAGTAAATAAAAAGTAAAAAGAAAAACAAAGAAGTTTTGGTACCACCACCATCCGCAGCCGACGAAGAACCACACAAAACTTGTGACGCCGGTTCTTTGAACTGTCACGCAGTTTCGGTGGCGAGAGTTATGTGTTTGGTGCTAGAAAGATTGTTTCTGATTCCGTTAAGGATTTGAATTCAGAGTAGAAAGAAACGAAGTTTGGGATTTAAATTTGTGTTTAGTGCTATAAACAAATCATTTATGTTAAATCAATTTCACTTCTAATTTGCTTTTAATGTTGGTAGAAACGATTCACCTTCTAGTTTTATCACAGAAAAAGGAAAATTAGTGTTCAAATGAATTTCTCAATATTTTGAATGAGTCACAGTGCCACATAGGTAAGAACTTGCGCCATCAACATTTTTTAATAAAAAAAAAATAAAAAACAACATTGCATTTTCAACCACACATAGCTTTATTATCATAAAATAAGTTTTTGTTATGTAACACTATTTTCATTCATATATTATGAAAGTCAATCATACCTTGTAAAACAATAATTTCAGCCGTTCGACTTCAGGGATTTGCCTGAGAAGCTTACATGTTCGAAACCCATCTTTTTCCATTCTATCCTTTTTATCTTCATCAATAACAATCACAATAGAAGCATTATGAATCGACGACGAGCCACACAAAACGATGTCATGTTCGAGATCACCCTCATAAGAAAAATCTGTTAGGTGCTGACTATAAACCTTGATGGTTGATTCACATGATTCATTTGAATGATGATTCCATATTGCTAAGGAAAACCTCTCAAGTAGAGGTACTTGTAAACTAATGTTTTGCATTGTTGACCATTCACATCCTCTAGCTTCAAACACTTTGAGAATTGGAAAACTAAGAGTTATATCTTTTGAATAATTGGAGGAATCAAAATCACTCACTAACTTAATCCCAGAAATCTTAATGTTTTCAAGATTTGGCAAACAAACCAAAACGGGAAGTGTAAGATTAAATCTACCTTGAAGTACCAATTCTACTAAAGAATTGCAGCTAAAGAGTGATTTTGAAGGAAGGAAAAGTTTATTGGCATACTGAATATGAAACTTTTGAACTCTTCTTTCCAATATAAAAGAGATCCATTCATTTACCAATGATGCATCATATTGATAACAAGTTAAGCAAAGAGAGAAGCTTTTGATGCTTGAATTAGTAAAGTGAAGAAACACTTTTTCAACAAAATTCACAAACTGTTGTTTATCCATCTTCTTATCAAAATAATTAAAACTGTCATCAAAATGTAGATTGGTTATCAATGTCCAAACATCAACCCACCTTGTTGATAAGACACAAGTGCGAACAGTCTCTATGATTGGAAGGAAAGATAGAATGTGACCAAGAATGCTTTCATGTAATGTGCTAATCATATCTCTTTCTATAACTGTTGTTTCCTCTATTGGAACCTGTTTTGTTCTATCATCCATTGGTTCATCTTTCGAATTCATCATTACCTACAAAAGCTACATGAAACAACACAATGTTCGTGGTGAAAAAAACAAATCTATTACATCATATATGATTATAATTTCAACCGTCTGTTGTTGTGAGTTTAACCAAGTTTTCCAGAGTGAGTTGCGAGTCAACCTGAGGTTGACTCCGTTGCATTTTTGAATTAGCTAAAATTCGAATTTACATCTGAATCTACTCAAAATTGATATCTTAACTCGCGATTTTAACAACTCTAACTGAGAGTCGCACATCAAATAATTACATGAGTTGAACAATGATTATAAATGGGGAGCACCTCTTAGAGTTAGAATTAGTTGGAGATTGTTAAAGTTAGTTGCAAGTTTGTTAGGATATTACAATAAGCTAAAAATCCTAACAAGAGGTAACTAACATACTAACCAACTTGTAACTAACTTTTTATACTTCACAAGCTAGCTTTTGGGATTGAGTTAAGCTCAAAGCCAAGTCATAGATCAAAGCTTATATGTGTTTGAAAATATATGCCTAACATAACAGAGCTTTACAATTTCTGTGTTGATGTTTATATTTATCACTAAAGCTCATATTTTGAATATAGTTAAAATGAAAACATTTTGTTTAAGAAAAAACCACTGTTGAATTTCCCTTCTAAGCATGCAAGGCAAGAAAAATTGTTTAAGGTAAAGCATCAAAGATGCTAAATGCAAGTGATTCAGATTTGGAAACTTACCAATTAGATTCACTATGGATTATGATAAGAATGAATTAGGGGAAGAAGATACAATTTAATTTAATAATAAGAATAAGAATAAGAATAAACCTTAACGATATGATTTGGAATTATTGAGTCCCAAAAGCTTTGAGTAAGAAGAAGATTGTGAAACAAGAGTTTTTGTGAGTTCGCTTTTCAACGAGAAAAAAGCAATGTGGTTCGCCTCGAGAAATTAAAGTTTGTAGCGAGAAAAGTGGTTGTAGTGTACTGTGATTTTAATTGAATACTACGTTCCTCGAATCTGGCAATTGCAGACAGCTCTAGAAAGATAATGTACCGGTTAAATCTTTTTAAAATAAAGAATAATGATTTAGAAATGATTCACTTAGATAGTACAATCATAAATAATAATTAAAATTGTATTACAAACTAAATGTCACACTTTTTTAAGTCATTTTTTATTTTTAGAAAGGTGTCAATTATTATAGAACAAACTAAATATTATTTTTCTTCGATGTATATTTTTTTATGTGTAGGTTAAAAATATTTTTTATAATTACTTCATGTCTTTTATTATAAGACTTCATAGAGTTGAAAATAGACCAAATCATTACAATTTTGTTTAAATTGATCTGACATATTTAAAAAAAATTAAAATTTAAAATTAATTATTATATCTCAAAAACTTTATTTTACTTTAAATTTATCTTTTAAAAGTGTGATTAGTTTTATTAACTTATTAAAAAATCATTATATGTTAATATTTAAAGAAAAAACATTTGACCTATCTTTAAAAAGGTTAATAACCAAAAGTCAAACTCTTTGGTGTGGGATGTGGACTTGGAAGAAAAATGTTAGAATATCTTGACATATAATAAAAAAATAAAGTCAAATAAGCCAACCTCAAACTCTTATAAGTTTGGTGTGGCATGCGGACTTGGAAGAAAAATCTCATAGTCATCTTGACATATAATAAATTAAATTATAAATTAATGAAAAATAGAATAAACAATTCATTTAATTTCTAAAAAATTAATTAATATTTAATTTAGTCTCTAAACTATAAAAATATAATAAATAATCCATAAATTATTATGAAATCCATAAGTTTAATCATTGAACTGTTACTTTACTGTATTTCATACTTTTAATATATTCAAGTAACTAAATTGATTAATTAATCATAGTATAGATATTATTTGATATATTTATATAGTTCAAGGATCAAATCAGAGAGAGTGTGATAACGTAAGAACTAAGTTGATGGTTTACTCTAAAAAAATTATATATAGATAGTTTGTTGAAAAAGATTTGCTTTTATAAAAAAGGATATAAATATTTTTTTTAAAAGTTTTACTTAGATAAAAATAATTTTATATATAAAACAAAAATAAATGGAGTTAATTATAAAAAAAATGAATAATAAAGTTTGTTTAGAAAAATATATTGATAAAAAAATAAAAAGTTAAGAACTAATGTGAAAGCGACACGTGACATAAAAAATCTTATAATAGAGTAAATATTTATTTTAATTTTTGAGAAAAATATGAAATTCAATTTAATCCTTAAAAAAATGTAATTTTTAGTTTGAGAAAATTACATGAATAGAAAAAAATGTTAATTATTTAGCATTTTAGTATAAGAGAAATGAAATGAAATTATGATAGAAAAATTATGTGTCTTTATATAATGACATAAATATCTTTAAAAAAATTAAATATGATAATAAGACTAAAAATAAATATTTCATTACAACTAATGTAAAAGTATAAAATAAAGAGAATAAATATATCAAATAAATTTTGTAACAAACAAAGAAAATGTTTCAATTTAATAAATTATAAATATTATATTTTTGTTCTCTTTATATTTTCTAATTTTATAACAACCAAATAAAAAATAAAGAAATTAAGTTATTTTGATTTAATTTTTTTAAAATTTAAAAAGTTAACTTTATTTTTTTTAAAGATTAATTTATGTCTGACTATTTTTCTCATAATTAAAATAGATCTTTACTCTATTAAGCAATGATTTAATTTGAACTTTGCTTGAATTCACGATTTTTCATCATTTGTGCTGAAAATTTTCATTCGAAATCCATCCTCTTTTATTTGTAAAATAGAGGTTCCTATAATATAGATATAAGTAAGTTTTACGACACCAAACTATCATTTTTTGCTAAAAAAATATTTAAGGTTAAGTAAATTTTTTATCTAAGTAAATATATATATATATATATATATATATATATTTTTGTTTTTAATCTTTTCAAATTTTTTTATTAAATGTTCCTTCAAATATTTTACATTTACTGTTTTAAGTCTTTATTTTTAATTCAATTTATGTGTATCATTTCAAGTTTTAAATGACCTTTTATATTTATATTTAAGACATTATAAGAATTTTCTCCATAAAAAATTTAGAATTTTTTAACAAATGATAAATTAAACATAAATTTTCAAATTTTTGATGTTTAAAAATTCATATTTAATTTTTTTTTTACTAAAAAATAAATAAATATTTGTTAGAGACATTGTTATAATGTTCTAAAAATATATGAAAAAGTTATTAAAAATGTCAACTTATAGACATGAGTTGACTTTAAAAAAATCAACATTATAAATAAAATTTAAAAAGTTAAAAATAAATCACCAACCATTCATGTAGAAAGGTGTAGGGGTGCCACTACACGAGGTGATTGGAGATTGAGGTAATATATCACGTGACTACCTTCACTCAAGCAACACATTAATGTTGCATTGACTTTAGACAGCCTTTTTTTTTTGTGCTACCATTATTTAAAAAGGCCAAACCAAACTCAATTCAATCAACAACTAGGCATAAGATATCCCAAAATAAAGTTAAGGAAAACGCTTAACAAGTGTCTTGAAATTTTTCATATTTTTTAAGTGTTTAAAATTTTTCTTTTTAAAAGACAGTTACTATTTTTTAATTTTTAATAAGTATCTTAAAGATTATGCACAATATTTAAGAATTGCTAGTTCCTAAAGTACTTAAAAACTAATTATTTATGTTTCGTCTTATTTGAATTATAAATAATTTTCAAAAAAATTATTAGTTGTGTTGATTCAATAATAAAATAAATACCATTTAAAAAAATATTTATGCTAATAATAATTAGTAGAGTTATTAGATGAATTAATTAAAATATAATAAATAAAAATATATGATTGAAAAAAGATAATGAATACTATATTAATATTGCAAACTGATAGATAATTTAAAATAGAGAAAAATTGCAAATGAATCTCATATTTTAACATAATCTAAGTAGTTCATTGCAGGGCAACAAACTAGTTAAAACGTGGATACGCACTTATATTAAAAAATTTATAAAATAAATAATTGTGCAAATTTAAATATTCAAAATATTTAAATTTATTCTTGTGATTTATAGTTCATATTTTGAAAGCTAATAATTAAAAACATCATGTTATGGTCAAAATATAGAAAACTAATGATACGTTAATTTAAAAACACAAGTTCTTTGAAATTTAATACATAAAAAAAAAATGGAAGAAGTAAAACACACAGTGATTATTATACTTGTTGTTAACAATTTGTTGTTACATCTAATTTTCTTCTTACAAAGAGATTTTATTTTAGTATAAAGTTGTGAGTTTGTATCTAATGTAATACAAAATCATCTAGAATTCTTAGTCTTGTAAGAGAAGATATTACAATATAATCCTATATTAGTTTGAGTTTATAGTTCTCTTATATAAAATATACATTGAAATATTTGATTGATTAACGACATGATCTAATCACTCTCAAGAGAGAGAATTTACAATTACACTCATCTTGTTCAAAGATTTTTTCTGAATATTTTCTATACAACTGGAACTTAGTCTTTTTCTTTTTCTCTCATAATAATATTGAATTCAACAAATCATTATTCTTTTATTCTCTTCGCATAGACATTTATTAGACCTGTCTCATAAGGACTTTCATTATGATGTTATCGTAATTCATATCTTTGTCTGACCAACAATAATCTATTTGATATGTGGAAGTTTGTTAACTTTTGAATTTGAAATGAAGTTTCTTGTATAGAGCTTAAGAATAGATTCGTTGAGAGTTAGCTCTTGAAAATATAGTCGTTAATATTGTAGATATCGTAGCACATAAATTGCGTAACTGAAATTACTTTTCAAATGATCATTACACAGTCAATAACATCAAATCCTTATCAGATATTTATCTTTGGTGTTTTGACTCAGACTTCTAATAAATTTTTATGATATTTCTATATTTTGATACTTCACTCATATCAAACGACATCATCACTAGATGTAGACATTGAAGTAGCTTTCAATGAGTATAGTAACAATTGTATTGTTATTATTTACTACTAGCATCTAAATGGGCACATATACGGTACGATTGCACTAAATATCTTAATATACTTATCATAATTGAAAAAGAAAATATGTATATTTGTAACTGTTGTAATCTATTAAATATAATTAAGGCTAAATTACATTCGTGGTCCTTTAACTTAATTTCAGGTAACGTTTTAGTCCTTTATATTTTTTTTCCCGACTTGGTCCTTTATTTTAATTTTAAGTGACAATTTGATATTTTATGTTTTAAAATTTCATCGATGTTATCATTTTTTATACAAAAATTCAAAAAAAAATTTCAAACAAAACTCATAAAATTAATTATATTCTTCAATATAATACAAATTTCATCAAATTCGTAACACAAATCTTCAAATAAACTCGTATTTTCATACTTTATTTGATATTGTTAGGAATAAAGGACTAAATCGGGAAGAAAAAAAAATAAAGGACTAAAACGTTAACTGAAATTAAGTTAATGGACCACATGTGATATTTAGCCTATAATTAACTAACTAAGAAATGTTGAGCGAAAAATAGTAATAAATTGCCATGTATAGTAGTTACTTTAGAAGTTTAAATTGAAAAGAAAATTGTAAACTGCAAAGGACATTTTGGTAGTAAATTAGGCCACAAAAAACAAAAAAACCATTTATATATATATATATAGATAGATAGAAGATAGATTTATGTGAGCCCTGTTATCGAGTTTACGTGGCGCTAGATATTTTAATAGCACTTGTCTTTCTTATGTTTAGAGGAACGAAGGATTGTGGTTCTGTTAGAGTTTTTATGGTACCATATGTGATGTAAATTGTTTTCTGAATTAATTGACATTCCCAGGTCCTGATAGCATGAGAGTAATTGATTTATGAAGTAATGGATTTGAAAGGCTAGGTTAAAGAAATATTTTGTTTATAAGTATGGAAATCTGACCAAGATTGTTGTTGAGAATTTTGGTGGTTTATGAGAAGTTTGAATTTGGTATATATATATATATATATGAATTGCATTACAACATTTATTATATATTTTTTATATATATCACTCAATTCATTTGTTCTTATAATTAGATAATGATAATAAATTTTATTGTATTTAATGCGATCAATATATTTTGTATTACAATATTATATTTAACAATAATCTTATTTAAAGAAATTTTTTTTGAGAATATGAGTAGTGACTAATAGTTGTTGGTAAAAGATATTTTTATGAAAAATAATTTGATAATTTTGTTCTTTTTCACAAATTTAAGAGACCAAAAAATAATAAGAGTAGGAAAATTGTAAAAGATAATATTTTTCAAAGAGTCGAATAATTTATAAATTTTGAATTTTAAATTTAGAATTTAAGAAAAAAAAATATTAAACCACTTAAATTTTGATATTTTTTTATTTATATAATTATTTATACATTTTTTTACTATATAGTTTTTTATACTACATTTTTTTACTTTAGAAATTTGTGTATACAATAAAAAAAAGAATATTTTGGAGCTTCTGAAAATTTAGAGTTATAAGGAATCGTACCTCCTATACATGTCCAAGACCGCCACTTATCAGAAATTGATTGAATTTAATGAACTAAATAATTTTTGTAAGGAGGGATCTTTGTGTTTTTTTTTTTTACTAAAAGGAATAATTGTTAGGCTAATGAAGCAAACATGTTCGGTGCATATTTATTAGATTACATGGTTGATTGTTGACATTTATTGCAAGTTATGTGCAAATTGGTTTGTGTAAGATGTTGATTGACCATGATATGCAAATGATTGTGGCTAAGTATTACCCAACATGGATACTTGTGACTCTTGTGGTAATTCTCGTATAAATCGGCTTGTGTGTGTATCTATCGAATAGGATTGTTTTGGCTTTTGTTACGTGCACTTAATGTCAAAAAAATGCGAGAATAGTGACACATTCTAGTAGAAGAAGTTTTAATATGTGAAGGGGATAGGCCACCAATGCACTGTATTTTTCTTGTGACGTGAATTCATTTAATTAAGTGTAGCATCTTTGTGGCGGTGTTATGACTTGATTTTTTTATTGGTATGAAAAGTAGTTATAATTTGGACATTTGTAGTTAAGGCTTTCGCGTCGGTGTTGAACATAATTTTCTATTGGTATAGAATGACTATATTGATCTCATTAGAGTCTTGCATACTAATTTGAATGTGCCGATTTTTGGCGATGTATAAGAATGGTCCTAATCTCAAGAATAGCAACCAGTTTTTTCATTGATTGATTGTCAATACTATCCATGGGCAAATCATGAGGTGTGGGAGTGTCAACACCACAAAAGGGCTTAAGAGCTGAGATGAGAAATACCAAATGAATACGACTTGATGGTGGAATTTGTAGCTTATAAGCAACCTGTCTAATATGTTTAATGATCGGGTAAAGGCCATAAAACGTTTTGGAAAATTTGTGGTGAAGATGAGCACACACTATCATTTGTCGGTAAGGACCAAGCTGAACTAGAAACATTGGAACCAATTGAAAATTGAAAGTTACGACAATAGATATTTACTTGTTGTATCATACGATTTTGAGCAACTAAAATTTTCCTTGAGAACACACAAGAGTTCATCACCAATGAACAACACCTCATCCAAAGCTTTGATAGTTGTGGAACTCCAAATGTAAAAAGGAATAAAAGGATGCTTGGAACCATATAAAACCTAAAATGGATACATTTTCAGTCCACTGTAAAAGTTGGAGTTGTAGTGGAATTTTACCCAAGGAAAATAACCCATGAAAAAGGTTTGTGTTGAGCAAGTGCTCGCATATATTGCTCGAGATTGCAATTATCAACCTCAAATTATCCACATGCCTATGGATGGTAAGCACTAGTCATAGCCAACTTTGTTTTGCTCAACTCAAACAATCTTCACCAAAATGTACTAACAAAAAATGGGTCAAGATAAAAACAATAGAGTGGAGAAATACATGGTGTCAAACCACTTTAGAGACAAATAACTCAGCAACCTTTGACTCAATAAAGGTTGTAGGTAGAGCTCCAAAATGTGAAGATTTAGATAAATGATCAACTACTTCTATAATGTATATGGAATCATGAGATGGTGGTAAACTAGTGATAACATTCAAAGTAATATCTTCCAAACGACCTCCAGAATCGGAAGGGGTTGCAACAAACCTATAGGAACCTGTGTAGAATGTTTGATTTTGAGCTAAAGCGTGTTTCACGCCTACATGACCCCTATATGCATATCATGAAACTCACTCATAATAGTGGTACACAATGGTGATATCAGATAAATCACATAACAATATTTATAAGTTACAAATATATTGACAATAGAATATGGAGACTCCAAATTATTGTGCTGCAACTGAGTATGGAATGCAAATAAAAATTTATCTGTGACATTTTTCTATTGAATAATACCAAAAGTGGGAGATAAATCATGTTGAAGGTTTAATTTGGTAATTGTTAGACCATTCACTAAGAACTCTTGAAAGACCATTTGCATCCTTGTTTGAAGCACCGAGTTGTATTCTATACAAAATCGGAAATCGAGTAATTTACAAACATAAGCTTATTGATCTTGATTTTGAATGACCTGATGAAGAAGCTCCCTAATGATTGTATTCAATTCGGATTATAAAAAAAATCACCCAATAGATATTGCCGCCATTTGAGTATGATTTTCATAATGGCATGAAACTCCTTGAGATAAACTAAAGCAACTTGTATTTTGGGACCTAATGTTTTGCTGATACAAGCTATGGGACGACCCTCTTACATAACAATAACTTTTATCCAAATGTTTGAAACCTTAGTTTCAATGACAAAGTCGTTGGAAAAACCAAGAGACTTGGAATCGAGGCTTTCATCGTAGCCATCTTAAGAGTTGCAAAAGCTATAACTGCAGCAAGTGACAATTTAAATGAGTCATGGAGTAACAAATATGTCAATGGGGAAGCAATACTTGTATAATTGGCAATAAAACGACAATAATAATCCGTAAAACCTAGAAAACTGAGGTTGCTTCACTATAGAGGGTTTTGGCCATTTAACCATGGCTTCAAGTTTATTTGGACTAACATGTACTCCTTTAGATGATACAATGTTGTTTAAATACTCAATTGATTCTTGGAAAAAACATTTCAACAACTTGACATAAAATCAATTACTTAATAAACAATTCTATACCAATTCAAGGTGCTCCAAATGAACCTCCAACGAGGAACTGTAGATTATAATGTCATAGAAGAAAACAATGATAAAGCGCCACAAATCATTAGTTCATTGTGGCTTGATATGTTTATAGAACATTTGTGTGGCCAAATGACATAACTAGAAATTCGAAATGATCGTCGTAAGTGCATAATATCGTTTTGTAACTATCACGGGAATGAAATTGAATATGATGGTATCCAACTCTAACATCTAGTATGCTAAAAATGGATGCACCACCCAATTCATCCAATAACTTGTCGATTGTCATAACTGAAAATTTGGCCATGACCCTAGTTGCATTCAAGGCCTAATAGTCAACACAAAAACGCTAAGACTCTTCTTTCGTGCAGACTAGTAGTAATAATGAGGAAAGTGGACTATGACTTAGAATGATGATGCCTTGATCAAGCATTTCTCTAATCAATTTCTCCATTTCGGATTTCTTAAAATGAGGGTATCGATAAGGACAAATATTGATCGGATTGGTGCTTTCAATCAAATGGATCTTATAGTCCACAATGCGATGAGGTGGGAGGTGAGATGGTTTTAGAAAAGTTGTATGAAATTTATGGAGTAACTTATGAACCTAATGTGGCAACGTAACTGAAAACTCTAGGGCGGTGATGACAATATATGAGGTTCTAGAAGGCTGGTGGAATGGTAAACATACTAGTAACCATTTCACTAAGAACTAAAGCTTGCAGCTGGTGAATAGACATTACATGAGGATCAATTGTTGAATTACCTTGGAGAGTTATATGTGGTCCTTGCCACAAAAAATCCATGGTGAGAAAAGAATAATGATGAGCCACTTTGCCACACAATTGTAACAATAGGAAACCTAGAACCCAGTTTAGACCCTAGATGGTGAGCACAATTAAATCCACAAAGAAAGTAATACCCTGGAGTTGAATCGGAGCGGCTTTGCAACATAGGTTATATACTACTAAAATTACCACATCATGTGAAAATGAGAACAGTGAGCCACCCAAAACTAAATCATTCAACAAAAGCAGGCTTGATGAAATTTTGTGTGCTTTAGTTGTCGATGAGGATTTAAAAATTTTGGTTCGCGTAAACCCCATATATGCGTAAAGAACAACCTTGTAGTTCACTAGAAATATGGTGTAAGCTGGATATATCATTGAAAACGTCACTATGAAAGAATCGTCTTATAAAAGTTTTGATTTGTCATCATCAACACACCAAGGAGGAAGAGAACATTACACCAACAACGGTGGGGAATGACCCCATTTTTCATCACATTTATAACAAAACCCTTTGGCTCGATGGTCACAGGGTTTAGTTGGAGGAAGGTGGCGAATGAGAAAGGTAGAA
>NC_021160.2:43588138-43647229 GCF_000331145.2 Cicer arietinum | reverse complement strand
GTGGTTGGGTAGTAGATTTGGCAGTTTGTGTAAAGGTTGTTAAAAGGTTTGTGGATAAGGTTGGATTGTTGTTGTTGATGTGTTTGGGTTAAAAGGTTTAGTTGGGTCGTGACATGTTGTCATACGACAGAAGAAGTTTGTTTTGCATAGATTTCGAGGAAGGCAAACCACACAACAACATGATTTTCCAGATGAAATGAGGTGATTTGGAGGCGCAAAGCTTCTGGTGTTATGGGGAAATAAAAAAAGCTCCAATCTGAAACAAGGTGCGTGATGCTTATCCGACTGAACCCAATTTGGACGATGTATGCTCTGGACATAGGTTAACAAACACATGAATCAACTGATGAAAGGTGTTGGTGCAGTGTAATGTGAATGGAATCAAAATGCAACTCCAAAGATGATTGGAGCATATCTTTGAATGCAACATTTTGTTGATTGAGTTTGGATTGGATGACGTTCATAATTTCTAAAGATTCCATAGTGAAAAAATCAATGATACAACCTACTAGTATCAATTGAAAGGCACTCCTTGAGTGAATGTAGACTCCAAATGAATTTAAGAAAAGAGAAGATAATTTTATGAGAGAATAACATCTTATTTATCAAGATACCCATAATCGTTCTCAATTACATAATGAGAATTTTAAAATACTCAATTGCTAACAAAACATCCCTAACGAGTGACGAGAAACAAAGTGTTTCATCTAGGTTGGTGGTTTGGAGAGTATTTTCCAATCATGTTGGGTCATTCTTTCTACTTCAATACTTCCATTGGGCTCTTTATTACCCAATATTGGGCCTGTTACTGTTGGGGTCTTATCAATTCATGAGTTTTCTACAGAGCATTCTCATATATGTCATTGTCACCTCTAAGACACATGAAAAGATAATTTTACCCTTTTAACCATTTATAATGAGTTTCAAAATTAATAGTTACAGAAGTTTTAAATTTTTGAAAGTTTCGAAAGTTTTCAAATCTGGAAAGCTTCGAAAGTTTCCAAATCTGGAAAGTTTCGAAAGTTTTGAATTGTTTGAAAGTTTCGAAATTTCTGGAATTTTCTATTTCAAAAGTTTCGAATTGTTCGAAAACTTCAAAAATTTTAAAAATTGTCATTTTGAAACTTTTGAATATTCTAAAAATTTTATGTTTCGAAACTTTTGAAATTTTTGAGGGCCACTTACTTTTGATTTGGAAGATTTTAAAAGTTTTGAAGGTTAAAGTATTTTTTCTAAAATTTCGAAAGAGATAGTGAAAAAAATAAAAAGTTAAAAAAATTAAAAGTTTTATAGATAATTAAAAAAAAATTATATTCTTACATTAATTAGAAATAACATCTTTAGAAGTGGGGGTGCATGATAAAACCTTCTTAAAAGTTTTATGCTACTGTTTTGAAACATGGACATTATTATTACATATATTAGATTTAGTTATTTTTATTATGAACATGTTGTATTTTGCTAAATATTTGATATAACTTTAATTTCCATCATTTTCTCTATAATTTATAATTTCATATTTTATTATATTTTGGAAGAGTTGCAGAGTTACTGGCCGTTTTCTAAAAACAGACGACTTTTTATTAAAAAAAACGCCTAGTAGCACACCTACTTGCTTAAAGGGCCTACATTTGGCCTGGTTTTGTTGGATTGAGGACTTTCCTCCTTTCCTGTCTTGTATTTTGTCAGCACATAAAAAGGTGTGTTTGTATGATAATAGTTATTTTTAATTAAATTGATTTTTATAAAATTAATTTTGATTGACTCAAGTGTCGGAAATTTTACTATATCATGTATCTATATTTTCACTTTCACATTTTACACAAAGTATTTAGTGTGTGTTTGAGCAAATATACTTTTGAGTAAATTTTATTTTGCCAACGTATTTTTATTTAAAATTAAGTTTTTTCTAACAGAATTTATGTATAAATATTTTTTTCTATAAACGTCATTTTATAAAATAAAATTTATTTGAATTTTATAATCAAATATACTTTTAAATGTAAATTTACTAAAAAAATATGTTTTATTATAATATGATATAATGTGAATTTTGAGGTTAGTGTTTTTGCAATTAATGACATAATGGGTAAGCAGTTTTTTATATTTCTAAATATGAAATGTACGATTTAAATGTATCCATTATGTTACTTTTGACTAAACGTGAATTTGAAATAAAATTAAATTTGTAGAATTAATTTTCAAGAGAATCCAAACGTAAATCTAATTTTCTATTACAAAATTAAATTTAGAGTTCCAAATAAAAAACCAAACATAATCTTATTTTATTCTCCTTTTTACAAAAAAATATTTTTTTTTATTCACTAAATTCAACTTGAATTCTGAAAAATATAAAAAAGGTTTTTGTGAACACAAATGTGTTTAAGAAAGTTCGAACTTTGTTTACTAAATATTTTTTTAAAGTTTCCTGAAATACATTTTTGTTAAGTTTTTTTTTTAAAATAAATGTGTTTTAAAAAATTCAAAATTTGTGTTCTGAAAAACTTTTTACATTTTATAAAATATAAATGTGTTTCGGAAAAAGTTTTCTAAAATAAAATTGTGTTTTTCAAAATTTGAAATTTTTAAATTGAAAATCCTGAAAAAAATTTCTAGAACATCAATATTTTCAAAAAAAAAAAATTAAATTCAAATTCTCTGATTCAAATAACTTTTCTTAAATTTTCAGAATATAAATATATATCGAAAAATATAAAGTTTGAATTTTCATTTTAAAAAAGATAAAATTGAATTTTTATTAAAATTTGAAGTTATGGTGTAAAATTTATCAAGTTTCGTGCTTGGTTGAAATGAAATATCAGTACAAGCAACATTGAGCAACACAAATTGACTTGTTTTCTTTGCAATATTTGTTTGAGCTTTCTGGAAAGACGTAACAGATTGGATTTTTTCTAGAGACACCAAACTTGGTATTCATCTTACTTCAACAACGATGAAGTAGACTTATCAGATTGAAAGGAGATTAATTTTCCTAGTGTCTCGAGAGTGGATTTAAAGGCAAAACACTCATTGGACAAAACCTTTTAAGGGGTATACAAAAATAAAATTATAAACAATCTTATGTCTACGCCAAATCAGCGTGTGGCAACTTTCTCAAATACCATCTAGCTAATTTTTTGAAATGATTCTTATGTAGTCTTAGATTTGAAAATCCATTACTTACAAAACTTTGACAGATCTTATCTTGAAATAAAGATGGTGAGAGATATGCAATTTATTCATATCGTTTTAGAAACTAATTACTATTTTCATAGTGTCTTTCATCTATCATCTTCAAACTCTCTTTAATGATGTTCTTTATGTTACCAATTTTTTAGGTTGAACGGTTCAAATAAATCATATTATCTGATAAGCTAATCATATTATCAAATAAATCATATTAGGTTGAACGGTTCTTTATGTAATGTTACACGTCATTCCGTCTAATATTAGTTTACTTATTGATAAAGACTTGAGGAAGACTTGTTCTCTTCGAATTATGGCTTATTTTTATTCTTTATCTCAGTTTGTTATTAAAATATAGAGATGTTTTATCAATATAAAATAGTTTTACTTCGATCTCCAATAAAACTAATCATATCGACACATAAATCAATTTTGTAACTTCCAAATATAATTGTCAAATATTAAATTCTCAACAAACGTTATTGTGAAATTAATTTATAATATATCACAAATTCAAACTTCCATTAGAACTTAAAATAGAAATTTAAGCAAGTTAAAGCTCTCTTCCATATAAAGTTTTTGAACTAGAGGACCATTTTAATACTTTATCAAAGTGATTAACTTTCTACCAAACATATTTAATTATACAGATCGAAATATGGCTTATACTGAAATTGAAATCTCCTTACACTACCATCCTAGAATACATGATGACCATTACGTTTCCATCTTAGCCATTGAAAATGGTGGTTTAATTGTAGTAATAGTCAACAATGCCTTACTAAAACATAAAGAATCATGTCAGTGAAATGCACCAAGACCTAATTTTAGAAGTTATGGCTTTCCTCCTACACGGAGGCTATTTCTCCCATTGGTGTGTTTGGCTATTTCTCCTTCACCGAAGCTACTATGTCTATAGCACAAAAAGGCCACCCTCGCTTTTATAATAGGCTAAAATGCAGTTTTACCTTCCCATTTTAAGACCTCTTAATTCTTTTCCGCAATTTTAGTCCTCCCATTTGAAATTTGTAAATTTAGTCTTCTTTCTTAAATTGAGTTTTAATTTGGTGATTTAATAATTATATAATCGATGTGTACATGATATGAAAAATTATGGGGATGGGATGTTGAATTTAAATTTAAAAAAAAATTTAAAAATATCTGAAAATTAAAAAATCCTAAATATTAAATAAAATAATTCAATTGTTTATGAAATTATTTATTTGGTTTAAAAAATTTATTAAAAAAAATCTTAAAAAATCCCAAAAATAACTTTTTACTTTTCTTTTACACAAATCATCAGTAAATTAGGCCATTAGCACTTTTTTTTAAAAAAAAAAAATACACTACAAAAAATTTAAAATATTGTGACACATGCTCTGCGACGGTTTTTAGAAAACTGCTTGCGTTCATACACTGCAACTGTTTCTGCGGCGTTTTTTCGCAACGCCATATTTTGTTGGAAATTGGAAATGCGCTAACCATTTTGACATCCCACTGGTTCTTTTCCCCCTCAAATCTCTCTCTCTCAGGTCTCATAACTAAAAACCCTTTTACCCTAAAATTTCAGAACTAAAATTTTGTGCCATATCGGTCGTTCCTCCCTCCACATTGTTCAGTTTCGACTTTAGAGTTTTACGACCTCCTTTCTGCTCATGTTTTCTAGCCTCGGTTTTGCTAGCGTTTATGGCCTCCGTACGACTCGTGCTATCCGGACTTCGTTCTAGTCGCGTTTTCCGACCTCTGTTCTGCTTGCATTTTCCGGCCTCCGTTTTCTCGCGTTTTCCGGCCACGATATCGCTTCGTTTCCTATCACGTGTTCCACACGCGTTTTCTAGTGCCTCAGGTTAATTTCTCTTTTCTGGAAAATGTTTTTCGTGCTCACGTTTTTTATATTTCACCGTTACGATTTCAACTTTCTGATTGTTTTTTTTTTATCCCTTTTTACTTGTTTTGTACAATGATTGAGTTGAATGTTTTGAAACTTCTTCTACAATGATGATTTTGAATGTTTTGAACTGTTTTTAATTTCAATGTTATGATTGTTACGCACAGGTTCAAATCTCTTGTTGAGACTTTCAGGTTGAAACTTGTACTAAAATCTTAGTACTCAAATTCCTTTCCATCAAATTTCAGAACTCAAAAACCTAAAAGTTATTCTATCCAATAGAATCTATTGTGCTCAGGTTAGTTCAAAGCTTATTGTTGCGCACAAGTTGAAAGTCGTTGCGACACAAACATTGAAGGTGGTTGTTGCGCATAGGTTGTTGCTTGTTGTGAACTCAAATATCTCTTGGTTCTCAGGTAACAACTCGTTGCTGCATCTTTAGTTCCAACATTTTATATTCAACAAAGTTATTTATTATTATTGCGCACAAGTTGAAAGTCGTTGTGACACCAACATTGAAGGTCATTGCTTCGCACAAGTTGTTGGTCGTTGTGAACTCAAATATCTCTTGGTTCTCAGGTAACAACTCGTTGCTGCATCTTTAGTTCCAACAGTTTATGTTCAACAAAGTTATTTATTATTATTGTTATTCATAGTTTGGTTCTCTAGCTTGCAGGGAATTCAATAGAAATTAAACAATAGATATTAATAAGTAGAGTCCGTATTCTTACTGTAATAGGAACATTTTCAACTTTTTATCCTTTCAAATCACGACTTGATGGGTGAATAATTGAAATTTTGAGCCATGAAAGTAAGAATGTTAGATATGAAATTTATTTAAATTTGTTGATTGTGATGTCAAAATATCAAGCATACCACATTGTTAATTTATTTGGAATCTTTTTCTGTAATTAGATGTGTAGATTCAAATTATAGAGTTATGTGAAAACTAATTGGTAGACAATGAATTTTCTAGAGGAATAATAATATACTAAAGTTCTGACCAATTTCTTTGTTTAGAAAGCATAAATTTGTATAATTTTTTTTTGTTTCTCATTATTTGCTAATTCTTTATTTCTTTGTTTGTAAGTTCTGTATATTCAAATGATTAGAGTCTGCAAGTAACTTTGTTGGAATGCCATTTGAGTTTGGTTTTAATGTTCTGCTACTTCATCAGGAGAAGTATATTATTCTTTATTATTTATTGTTTATTTGTGAGTAATAAGATCTTTCCACTAAATAAATGCAATATTCATCTCAGCAGCACAGGAACTCGATTTGGATATCCTTTCTTGCTGACATGCTATTAGCCTAGATTTAAAATATCGTTGTGATGTTGCTACTATAGTCATCAATAACTTAATAAATAACATGTCAAATTAATTTATACATTGTTTGTATTAGTCATATTTAAAAATTGTTTCATTCTAGTGACATGTTCACTCACAATTATGTAGAATCTTATTCCTCTCATTCTTGTCTTTGTTTAGCAATGTATTGTGTAACTAAACTCTAATTATGTTTTTTTTATTGTTGATACATGCACTTTTATTTGTTTAGCAATGACTATGGGCTTTTGATTTGCATTTTTTGGGTCTGATTTGGTTGGGACTCATAGATAGAACATTTTCTGTTTGTACTCATAACTTTTGAATTTATGTGCCTATTAGTTTCCTTCTATACATATTTAAAAAGTTCCAGTTTGAAGTTCTCATTCTTTATGTTTGTTCTTATAATTTGTAATCCTTTAAATTATTATTGTTTAATACTATTCACTTGTCCTTATTTTGATTTTAGATTAAACCTTATTTTGTTTTTCTTGCAGTTGAAATGGTGAAAAAGAATTTCAATTGTAGTTCTCATAAGACGTTCTAATCAATCAAACATGTTTGCTTCTCTTTGCATTTGACTATCTAAATATCAGGTTTCGTACATTCTTTACCTATTTCTTATTTCGTGTTTCTGCATTTTTTATGTTTATTCAATACACTTTTCAAATAGGAAAACCAAACTATTAGAAAAATAAATATGCTGCAACCTGTGAAAATGATTAAAAGGTATTGGTCAATTACCTTCAATTACCTATTTCCTTAGACAATTGATGTTGTTGTTGTTGTAAGATTGTTGATGTAATTCAAATTTTTAGGCAACATGCAATTTGTTTTCATTGCTTCAAGAATCACTAGGCCATATCACTCCACATGTAAATTAATGTTGTTTTTCTAGCTCTTAAGTGAAATAGCACAGTCCAATGACTAATATATATACTTTTGACAAATTGAATGATGTATTTGTATCAATTTTAATGATGTGTTTGTATCTAATGATGGAGAAAATGCAAGCTGAAATCAATAGTCTTAACAAAAGGGATTCTGAAGTTGATATGTTGAAGGACAAATTTCTTTCTTGTTGCAAATGCAAAATTCTAGAGAAAAAAAGGTAAAATTGTTTTCATAGCAAACCTATTTAAAAAATATGTGACAACTGTATGTCATTGGTTAAAAATATCAATTGTGTAATGATTGCTTTTAGCTATATGAGAAATTTAGTTAATTAGTATTTGACAATATTTATCAAGATTCATTAAGGTTAATATATACTTTTTTTTTCCCAAACAACAGACACATAATTGCCAATAGATGATAGACATTCATCTGAGTTTAACTACCAATTTAATGATCGTGGAACAACATTATTAGAGACTAATTAGATATTTTGATATGTTTGATAGAGTTGTCTTGTATGTTTAGCAACTCCACTAATCTTTTCAATATTGAAATTACTTTATTTATTGTTTTAGTTAATTTAAATGTATGAATTGGTGTTATTTCTTTTGAAAAAATTATATAAATTGGATTTTGGTACATTAATTATATAATTATGTATTTAAATTATGTGGTTGATATTTGTGAATTTTTTATTTTAATTAATAAAAAATAGGAAAAAATTGTATCATTTTTATTTTATTTTAAATTATTAGATTTGCGACGGTTCAAACTGCCTCAAAATAAATATAGCGACGGTTGATAACCGTCGCAATTTTTTTGAAATAAATAAATTTGAGTGTGTTTAGCGATGGTTCTAACTGACGCAAAATGTATGTCGAGACGGTTAAGAACCGTCGCAAATGTTGTCGACGATTTTTTAAACCGTCGCAAAATGGCCTCGCGACGCATGAATCTACGACAGTTGCAGAACTGTCGCAATCATCTATTTGAGGCGGTTAGAACCGCCGCAAACCAATTTTTTTTTCTTGTAGTGATAAAAAGTAAATAATTTTTTATGACTTTTTATTTATTTTCTCTGAATTTTTTAAAACAAAAAAGTAATCTAAAAATAAATTCCGAATTTTAAAGATAATTTTTTAATTTTTCTTTTTCTGTTTCCAATAAATATTAAAGTGGTTTTATTTAATTTTAATTACATGTCTATTTATACTATATTAAAACAAATTCCTAGTTTTGTTTGTTGACAATTATCTTTCGGCATATCATGTATTACTAACTCAAACATCTCACTTTATATTCTTAAGTGGTATCTTCAAGAATCATTTTTATATTTTTTTCTAAAAAATTTGTGTAAAATACACGTTATAAATGTAATATTTTTTCAGTTACACAATACTAAATCACGAAATTATTTCTCTTTACATTATATTTGTCATCGACTCATAATTTACCCATCTAAAATCATCATTGTTTCCACAATTCTCATGACAAATATCATGGAAAATGCGATATTGTGTAACTTTCTTATTTCTTCTGTTGAGTCAAAACTTATGTTTTAATCATTTTCTTTCTTCTCCAAATTATTTTTATTTCTTCTACCCTTTCTCTTTTCTCATCTCTCTTTAACTTTTATTCTAACATGAACAACTGAATTTCTTCTGATTTAAGTAATTTTTCACTAATATTTATCTCTTATATTTTACTCTATTTCCATTGTTTAATCTTGATATTTTTTATCACTGAAATACAAATTCTTTGTTTTGACAATCAAGTTGTCAATACAAACTCACCTTAACACTAAGGTCATGTTAAACCTCTCAATCTCAACTACTCAAATTCCACAATATATAACTATTACTACACTATTATTCTATAATTTCTTTTGTTAAATTATTTTATTTACTTATGAAGTATGTTCGCATATCCTCAAAAAAAATTTATTATTCACATATAATAAAAGTTCTAAAAAAGTAAGAATTTTGACTTCATGTTTTAACGTAGATTCAAATAATGTTTTATAAGAAACAGTCTATTTTTTTTAAAATAAAAATATCTCAATGACCTTAATAGTAATAACAATAATAATAATTTTAGCTAAATTTTTTAATATAGAATCAAATGATTTTTTATAAGAAACAGTCTATTTTTCTTAAAATAAAAATATCTCAATGACCTTAATAGTTAACAATAATAATAATTTTAGCTAAATTTTTTAATATAGAATCAAATGATTTTTTATAAGAAACAGTCTAATTTTTTTTAGATAAAAATATCCATTCAATAATAATAATAATTTTTCTAATTTCTTTTATTATTATTATTATTATTATTATTAATATTATTATTATTATTATTATTATTATTATTATTATTATTATTATTATATTTGTTCATATACATACCTCTTATTTAACATGCATGAATATATTCACGTCGACACATGTATTGAAACAAATTTTGAATTTCCTTTTATATAGTTATGTTATTGAATATGTTTATACTATTAAATATATTTATATATTTTTCTTTAAAATCTTAGTATCAAACTATACTATTAAATTTTCAATATATTTTTTTTATTCATTTGTTTAAAATCCATATATTAATTTATTTTGTGAGTCATGAATTCTATAATCAATATAATCTATTCTACAACTTTTTGATTTCATGTTTGATTTGTTAATTCCACATTAAAATAAATATTTGTATTTGTGCAATATCAACACTAAAATTTACTACAATAAATTACAACACGCAGGTCTAGTTTCAGCTATTATATATATATATATATATATATATATATCACTTAAATGATTGTCAAATCATCATATAAATCAAAATACAAAATTAAAATTTGATCAAATGTCAATAATTTTAAAATAAAAAGATTAAAATTACAACAAAAAAATTAAGAGATTAAAATTACAGATTTGATAAAATAAGAGACTAAAATTAAATTTTAACCTTTATAATATTAAGGTATTTTTTTATCAACATAATATAATATTGAGGTATTTAATCTCTAATATAATATTAGAGATTAAATCCCTTTCCTCACCAACACATGGGTTTGGCCCAAATAAAACACACATACTCTTTTTATTTTATTTTATTTTCTTTCCTTTCTAATTGTGTGGACTCCCATGATCCAATAGTTTAAGAATACTACCACACATGCATCAATAGTTCATCAATAGTTTAAGAACAGGAAATCTATGATTCAACATTCCAAATCCAAAGCAATCGATGAAAAACACATGAACAGTCTCTAATTGAAGGACGTTAGCGAATGCGGTGAATCTTTTTAGTAGAAATATTTTTGTCACTCATTCTTTTTGATAGAAAAATAGGGGTTATTCCTACATATATTCAACAATATGTTCTTCTGCAAAATTTAACAAAATTTGATAAGTTTTCTTCATACATAAGTTGATAAGTAATGTAGCAGGATTAAAACCTTCTTTATATATCTTTATAAACAACTTAACTATGTAGTCAACGCACCTGCTACTATTATCAAAAATCAGTTACCATATTTGGTAAGTTTAATCAATTTTAAAAAAATCTTCTATGTCAAAACAAAGAAGACTTATCTTCAAAGTCGAATTAGCTAATTATCTCTATTTTAAAATAACATTATGGGTCTCAATCATTACATTTAAATAATTTAAAATTATAAATCACAACACATTATATATCACTTTCAAACAAAACAGAAATAGAAAATATTACTTTGCATGCGCAACGCGTCATAATCTAGTTTATGATTAGTTGACAAATCTCGTTGTTCGGTGGCCAAAGTTGGAGAAGCGCAGTTGAGACTTGAGACTATTGATTGATACTATTTGTTCTTAGCAATCGTAGTTTGTTAGCAACATTAAAATAGTACTACTCCCTCTGCATATCATATTAATCAAACTATCTTATCATTTTACACATGTTATTTTATCATAATAAGCAACATTAAAATAGTATTACTTTTTTATTAAATTATCGTGGTTCAATATTGATATATTATCAATAAAATAATTATATAATAAAAAATTTATATAAAAAATGGTACAAATAATTTATTTAAATGGTATAATTAAAAAAATATATCAAAAATTAAAAAAAAATATTTATTTTAAAATAATTTTTTTAAATATTATGAAAGGAGGGAGTAATATTTAATTTTTTATTACTTGTGTAGCTGTGTATAGACAATAAATTTTGCTAGTGCTCTATCATTTTAACTCATGCAAGCTCGTGCATCAATCATTTCTGCTAGTGCTCATTTGCTTCTTTTTCATTACTCATAAACAATTTCTAGCTGGCTTAATGAATTCCCAACCTACAATATTAGTTAGTATAACAAGAGGACATGTGGTGAAGAAAATATGGTGACAGCATAGAGTCATTCACGTGAACATTAAATGTTACAAAAAATTTACCACTTTTGGATCACACCCACCATGCTACTTTTTTCTATGTCGGTTTCAGATTTATCTCTTTTATACTTTTACAGCTAGGAACATTCCCATATTATAGTAATTGAAATAATATGGTAGGGAACGGTGATAAAGTTCATTCACATTGTAGAAAAATATTAGTTGTAAGCATTGATAAACAACCAAATATATGAATTTGATGATGCCACAAAAGTCAAGTGTTTTCACTTAATAGGAAACTACTCAACTTAGATTCTCTCAATTATAATCTTTATCGATGTCCTTCCATCTTTTCAATTTTTTTAATTTTTAATTTTTATCAATTTTTTAATTTAAATTAAAATTTATATTATATAAATCATATATAAAATTTTACATAAATTTAAATTATTTTATATATTATTATAAACTATTTTAATAACAAAAAAGAAAATAAAATTAATTTATTTAAATAATAATTATAAACTAGATTTTGAAGAATTCATAAAAATAATTTAAAAAATATATTATAGATTATTTTCTTAAACTCTTTAAAACTGACTCACGAATATAAACAATAATCCAAAGAGATCCTTTATCTATTCACCAACTTATAAATGCTTTCTCTTAAAAACATGCTAAATGGTAGTTTCACAATCTTGATTGTGGAAGACAAAATTGAAGGTAGACCTTCTTCATGTCAAACTCTATATGATTACAAGTTCCTAATTTTCAAAAAGTTGCTCTGTAGATTTTCCATTTTTCTTTTGATTACCATCTTCTATGGTATTTCTTCTTGGTCTTTATTTTGGGCTCCACACTCCACTCATTGCATGATGTAGATTCCCAAGTGACAATAGTTTTAAACTTATCATGATTGTTGCTCACAACTTATCTTTGAACTAGTTACAAGTGTTTCAAACTAGAGCATTTACCTAAGATTTGAGAACTTAGGTTCATGAGAACAGTGTTGAAAATGAATTTTGAATAGTTACAATGAACAAAGTTTGCATAACTTATGTACAAAGACAATCCAGTGTGTGAAGATGGTATCTATGTTCATCCTCAGGCATCAGAATACAACTCAGAATCATTGACAGATTTCCCTTTCCTTTCTTTATGTTAGTTTTTTTTCTAAAATCATATTCTGCATGTTTTTAATGAGATTTCCTATGGTAATCTTTGGTTATCATCTGTTGTTTTAATGTACTGTGACTTCAGGTTCTTAAATTTTCAGCATCAGTATACAGAAGTAAATGAGAAATTCCCTGGTTATCGCCTTTTCCATAACCACATGCTTCATTGCTTTTGTGATATCAAAGATTTTCATCTCAATCCTACTCTACAAAAGATGGAGAAGAAAGCATGCGATTCATGAAGAAGGTTATACAGGTATGTGTAAGCAAGAATGAGTTCTCCAACTTTTGTTCTTACACAGTCAAATTTGATTCTAGAGGTATAGAATCGATTTTGATATATTAGATTTTTCTCAAATATAATTTATTTTACCTCTAGAATTTATACTAACTTGAAGGTAGAATATGTAGTTTTTGTCTCTGGAACTGATTTTTAGCTTGAAATTTATAATTCAACTAACTTTTTAATGAATGTATTCAAACATAAATTGTTTTACCTCAACTCACTTTTAACCATAATCAATTTTACATAATCATTTCATTTAAAATCAACTTTTGACATTGCAGAATCAAATACATACATTAAGACATAGTAACATAAATTGATTGATGATACAGGAGGAAAGATGGTGATATTTAGGTCTTCAATCCTTAAATCTTTAACATCTGATATGCTGTTAAAGAAGACACAGAAACTGAACAACAAGGACATCATCGGTTCCGGTGGTTATGGTGTAGTTTATGAACTAAAACTCAATGATTCCGCGGCCTTCGCTGTGAAAAGGCTGAACCGTGGAACCGCAGAGAGAGACAATGGTTTTGAGAGAGAGTTAGAGGCAATGGCAGACATAAAACATAGAAACATTGTGACCCTTCATGGATATTACACTGCACCACACTACAATCTTCTCATATATGAGTTGATGCCTAATGGAAGTTTGGATACCCTTTTGCATGGTATGTATTTTTCAGTTTCTAACATTATTCACTTTATGATTTCTTGGTAGGACTCAAAAGAGTAGAAAATGGAAGGAAATCATGAAACACTTACAAAATAACTAAACATTACATAAATTATTCCTTGACACTTAAGATATTTCATAGACTAATTTAACAGTAATTAGTCCTTACACAATTATATTGTTGAAAAATTATCTCTGAGATGACCTAAGTTTCATAGGAAAAAGTTTTTAATGAAATGACATTGATGTGAGATCAATATGTATGAGTCACATATTCAATTAATATTCCACATTAGTCTCCAATGGTAACTATTTGCAGTGAAACTATTTTGATTGATACTTAACAATTTCACATATTATATTTGTCTATTTGCAAAATTCAATGGTTAATTTGACGACACTTACAATTTTGTTATTGATTAATTTGCAAAATTCAAGAACTAATTTTTCATTTCACTGGTTTTAGTATCTGATTCATTGATAGAAACAAAAGCTTCTTGTTATGTTCAACATTCCTATAATTTCTTAATCATAATTGAACTGCTTTTTCTAATAGTAAAGGTGAAAGTAATGCAGGAAGATCAATGAACAAGAAGGTTTTGGACTGGCCGACAAGACACAGAATAGCTGTAGGTGCAGCTAGAGGAATATCATATCTTCACCATGATTGTATCCCTCACATTATCCACAGAGATATAAAATCAAGTAACATATTGTTGGATCAAAATATGGAAGCACGGGTTTCGGATTTCGGATTAGCCACATTGATGGAACCAAACAAAACTCATGTTTCAACCATTGTTGCTGGAACTTTTGGATACTTGGCTCCTGGTATAAATACAATCCGGCTCAACATAGTTTTTCCCTTTCACGATACTTGTGTGTTAAATTGATAATTGTTTGTATGCAGAATATTTTGATACAGGAAGAGCAACAGTGAAAGGGGATGTTTACAGTTTTGGAGTTGTGTTACTGGAGCTTTTAACAGGAAAGAAACCTAGTGATGAAACATTTATGGAAGAGGGAACCAAGCTTGTCACATGGGTGAGATAGGATTTCTTAGATATTATAGTTTTCTTCGATTATTCTGGTTGAACCTAACTCAAGTTACAAAACTGACTTGTAAGGTGAGAGATATTTCTTACTTACATATACATTTTCTAGCCATATCACATCCAATGTAGAAGTTTTAACACACCTAAGACTAGACATCTAGAATGTGTTGCGAGTGGTCTGATAGTGAGTAACCCAACAAATCATAATTAGACTCTAATACCATCTTAAAATTTGGGTCGAGTTTAACTCAATCCTACTAAATCAACTTGTAAGGTAAGGGATGTCTCTTACTTATAAACACCTTTTTCAGTCATATCACATCCAATGTGTAAAACTCTCAAAACTAGCCAAGTTTAATCAATTACCAACTTAACTTTTCAATCAACTATCTTATTTACTTTCAACTTCAGCATTGTGAAATTGCTTTCATAAAGACATGGTTAAAAATCACCAGAACAAAACATATCATTCTATTTTAAAGATGAGAAACTATGTGGACATCAAAATCACCAAAACTAGAAAGAATAAAACAACTTTGAAGCAGTGTTTTAAACACCAGTGCAAACCAGCCAGATCAACTAGCTGAACCGGATACCGGCCAGCTTACTAGTTGGTTTGATCTCAGTTACATTGCAGTTTGGTTGAACTGCAGTTGGTTCAACCGGTTTTCATTTTTTTTAAATACTTATTTATTTATTTATTTGTCATTCAGTTGAACGATTGAACCATGATTCAAGAGGTCTCACAGGATCGATCTTCGATCCTGCTTTAAAACATCTACTTCAAATATGAGTTGGGAATAAATTTGGAGCAGAACATAACCCATTTTTGTTGCTTTTATGCATACCTTAATTTTCCAAGCGTAATAAAATGCATCCCATTGACAAATAATATGGAACAATATTGTGATTTGTATAGCAGTTACCAGCCACTTAAAATAAGGCAAGAATTTTCTAGCTCAAAATTTAAGATTACTAAAATTCTATATACAACTTTGAAATGAGGAATTATTTTCTTGACAATCATTCTGTTATTAATGGATCAGGTGAAAGCTGTTGTTCGAGAGAATAAGGAGGACTTTGTTCTTGATAGTAGATTAGAGTCATGTCCAATGCAAGAGGTCAACAAGGTGTTCAACATTGCAATGATGTGTCTTGAGCTAGATCCTTTGAAGAGACCAACCATGGCTGAGGTTGTCAACTTGCTTGAGAAAACACAAACAGATAAACTTGTTATTGTTACATCATCCTGATGTTCATTCAGAATCACTCATCTAAAGCTTCTGGATAACCGGCTGCGGCAGAGCTAGAACAAAAACTAATGTTTGGAAAGGCCATCGTCAACTCAACATCAACAAAAGCCTTTTTCCTCCTAAATGAAGGAAACATGCTCAAGAGGAGAAAAACTAAAAAATGAAAAAACTAAACTAATGTAAGGTACAATATGAGGGGATTTTTAGATACAAGAGGAGTTTCCCCTGCAGACCAGTTTCAACAAATTTTCCTTTTTTTTTTGTAAAGAGACACAGAAATTAATATGCACTTTGACTTTACTACATTACAATTAACCAAGTTGAATATGCTAGGTTTAGAAAATGGCAAAAATAGATGTTGCTTTGGTCTGCAAAGAATGTGCACACCACTGAGAGGTCAACTCCTTAAATGGATCTCGGTAACTATTATGGATTGGTCTCTTCATTTGCATCCGGAGGATACCTTTGTTTAGCAAGAAACAATACATCCAAATAGGTCAACTACGCATTCAAAATTGTATATTATTGACCAAACAAATCAAATATTTTAGATCATTAGAAAATACATACTGGAACAAAGTTTAGATAACTAGAAAATAAATACTAGAACTAAGTGACAGCTTGCTGTTATACATAAGGTATACAGTGGTGGACCATAGAGCTTGATTACAGACATATATACCAGAAGAAAACATGGATGCATGAAATTTTCTCAAGAGACGCCAAACCTTTTTTACTTGAGTACTTTTGACAAGCTTTCAGCCACTGAAGATTTCAAAGAGGGAGAAACAGGACTATCTCCAAGGAATACATCAAAAAGAGCATAACTCACATTTGAAGATTCGATTGTAGCATCCGCAGTAGATGGAACTCCCTCTGATGAGACAGAAACCTGAAATTGCAAAAAGTATTAGTTCGAACCATTTTTCCGAGATAGCGAAAAATCTTAATAACTAATTCTGCAAATATAAGAAAGAAAGAAAAAAAGCTTACAAGCAACTTGGTAGGGTTCAACCAAGTCAAAAAAATGAAAGTTCCTTTCTTAAGGGGGCGATCTTGAAAGACATTACGGAAAGTGTTCAAAGCAGTTTCATCTGCAGTTGTTGGTTTCGCGATTCTCGGTGATATAGCATCACTTAAAGCGTCCCAGAAAGTTTTACCATCAACATCTCTAACGAGAATAATTTGCAATAATTTCTCAAGGGGAGCTGCAATTAAAAAACAGCATTTTCTTAGCAACTTATTCTCTAAATGCATCTGTAAAAATAACTAAGCAAGAGCGCTGTCAAAAGGAATAAATGAATATAAAGCTGTTACATTGGAAAATGGTCTTGAACAAGGAAGAGTTCCCTTGAATCCCATCTTTTGATTGTCCTTTCCAAGCATTCAACTCACTTATAATAGACTGGTTTAGATACAGTCCTGCAGCATATACCTTGACGCCAATAATCGCAAAAACTTTTTCTCTGTATCCTGAAATAGGTGTTAATATCAATCAAAGCTTATAACATTGAAAATAATTACGAGCCAAAAAATACCATTATAATTATAAGCAAATGTTTTCAAGTTCATAGTTGTATTAAGTTTGATTGCTAAACACATCTATTTAGATATGTAACGATATGTTTAGCGCCTCAAGTCTAATATCTTGTGCATCAAATGGATCCTAAGAGCTTACTCCCTTTGTTTGTACTAAAAAAATTAACAGAAGGGAACAACTGTCCTAAGGGGACTTGCTAAGGATCAACTGTTCTTTTTTTTTTTTTAATTTCAAACTACTAAATGCATCACTTCCAAAATTATATTACAACATTTAGTTTGTTAACAAGAGGGCACTTGTTAGCATTTACCTTAACAAAATAGTAGTCATATTTAGTGGACCAAAATATAACAAAATTTAATTAATCTCACCTTATTAATTGCTATTATTCTTTAAATATTATTCAAGGTAACAAATTATCATACAAAATTAAATGAAAAGAAAGGGTAGTTTAGGAAATGTAATTAGTTTTTTAGTACATAAAGAAAATTAAATGAAGATAACCAATTTAGGGACAAGATCATGGTCAGGTTAAAATGCCACAATCAGTAATCTCAGCAAGAGTTTGAAAGGATCACACTTAAAGGTTTATCATGTTAATCTTTTTTCACATGTCCACAGATTATGTGATACTACAACAACTAACCAGCTCCGAACAACGTTAATGAGTCTGAGCAACCCGGGAAACTCAAAGATGTATGAAATTTCACAGTTGTTGCTGGTTCTTCGATGTATTCAGCATTCACAGCTGCAGTATTCAATCATAACCAAATAGATGTTAATTTTTATTATTATCAGTTAACAAGAAAACAGACTAAAATAAAAAGAATTTTGCTATAGATGATCAGTCAGCTCGGGAAAGTAATAAGAAACCTATCCATAAGTTGTTTTTCAGCTTATTAAGCTCTCTCGGATAGCTAATGAAAACAGCTCATAGCTTTTATGA
Source organism: Cicer arietinum (assembly GCF_000331145.2). Classification (NCBI taxonomy): domain Eukaryota; kingdom Viridiplantae; phylum Streptophyta; class Magnoliopsida; order Fabales; family Fabaceae; genus Cicer; species Cicer arietinum. The sequence goes on along the minus strand of NC_021160.2, from coordinate 43,628,626 downwards.
AAACAGTTTGATATAATTTTATCTGTTGTTATAGAAAATAGCTTATATATAAGCACTTATATGCTCTTACAAGCGTTTAATTAAGTTGTTTATCCAAACAAGGCCTTAGTAGTAGGGAAAAGTGATGTTAAGTTACAAGTAACATTTTGATTATTTGCGGATGATCTTGGTCATTTAATCAAGACCTATGATGCGTCAAACCATGGTTTTAAATAGCGGTTGTAGTCGCAGTTGTGGTTCCGCTGTGAATCTTTATATTGCAGGCAAATGCCGGATAATGCAACTGATGAGGCCTAAATTGCATTTGTGATGCAGTTTCAGAAACATCAAAATCTACGAATTGCGAACCGCAATTAAAAACCATGCTTCAGACTCCTTTAAACATCTTGCAATTACGTTGAAAGTGAACCAAATATTGCTATTATACCCTCTATGTCTAAGTTAAATATGATGCTGTCAAGGCACATTACATGAAAAAAATTTAATTTGTTTGCAATGTAATCAAAAGATATATATATAAACAATATTCCTTCCCTAACAGTTAGGTACCAAACATTTTCTACTTGTTTTACTTTTTGTTCAACAAAATGAGGGGTGCAATATAAAATGAGAAATATAGGTATATTGTTTTAGGAATCTAAAAAAGCTTCCAGATTTGCAAAAAAGTATATAGCACCAATTGGTCTCTAATTTTCCCTAACTATACAACAATTAGCTATTAAATTATAGAGACTAAGAAAAAAATATACATATCTACAAAGATCAAAAACTCATTTAAGCTTAAAAAACAACACAAACAAGAATCTCCACTACTTTACACTTTCCCTTTATACTTTTTTCTTGTTAAAGGCGAATATATGTTGAACAAGTTCGATGAAGAAACCTAAAAGACACAGCTCAATAATAAATTTCATAATAATCATGTGAACCCTCTAATTCAAGATGCAGAAGTTTATTCTATTTCTCTAACTCAAAATTTATCTTTAGTTTAATATTTAAATATATAAAACTAAAAGTAATGTTGTATAGTAATATCAATCTAACATGCAGTGGCAGATAATAAACTAAGTCATAAAATTATAAAGTGAGGGTATACAAAAAGCAAAAAAAAACAAATAGAAATTTTAAAATAATAATTAATTAAATAAAGGACAATGACAGCATAATCTAACCGGGAGATGAAGAGGAAGTAGCTTGTGGAAAGAAAAGGGGTTGTTTTTTAGAGGTGTTGTGAAGAGAGGGAGCTGAGAAAGAGTGAACATAGCTTAATGTGTGAGTTGGATTTGAGATTTTTTTTTGATGAACAACGAATCTGGTGGATGGTGAAAAACATAGTGTTGTTGAAGCTGCCATAGCTCCCACCATTTTCTAAAATATTGATGTAGTAGAGTTAGGATTTTGTGTAATAAAATATTGAGATTGGAGGGATCAATTACAACACCGACGGAACTATAACCGCTCTCACTTCGGTTTTTTCTCTTTAACCTGCTTCATCTTTAGACACGCTCTAAGGTATACATGAAAATTATATTTTAAAGAGCAACAATAAAGATCTTTTAACAAAATTATATTTAAAATGTTAAAAAATTGTATAACTCAAAAAGATAACAATCAATCAATGCAAAGTAGTGGAGTTTGAACTAAAATATGGATGATTAAATTTTTAAAATTTTAATACGTAAATAAAATATTATAATATTGTATTGTATATAATAATTTAAGTTGTAAATTTATAAAAATATATTGACGATCAAACTCTTAACGCTTATTATAAAAAAATAGTAGATTAAATTTTAGTTGACATTTTAAATAATTAAAAATTAGTTTTTAAAAATCTGATTATTTTTAAATACTAATTTTTTAATAATTTAATTGTTACTTTTATGGGTGTAAAAAGTTTTACAATGTTGACACATCACAAACATCCATAAGTGTGATGTTAAAATTAATTATGATAAAAATGACATTGGTTTATTAACACGACAGTTATGATTAATTGACAGTGTAAAATATTTTTACATCATCGACGCATATAAATTAAATCTAAATTTTTACAATATTAATACAACTTTCTTAACTACAAAGACAAAAATAATATATATAATTATTAAAATAAATTTAAACACAATACATTGTTTAAGATATCAAATTACCAATATTGACGTAGTGTTGATAAAAGATAATTGTTTGATTTGAGTATTAGACAATCTATTTTAAAATTACGTTAAACTATATTTCAAATCAATAAATGTTGGATTTATTGGTTTAGTTCAACTTTGACTCAAACCCACAAAAAAATATCAAAATAATTTAATTAGTTTTGGCTATATTATTGTGATCATAGGATCATTTGGTTTGATTTTTATATCTCTAACTAAAACTCACAACTCCAATCGTGTTGGTCAACACTCCGAAACCCATATTCAAATCCTTTTCCCAAACTCTAAAGAATTTTTCCACCCGTCTTTTGAGTTACATACCAAAATCATGTATCAAAGGGGTCAACATTCTCTATCAAAATCCCATAAGATGAACACTAATTAGGTTTGGCGAGTTACAAAAAAACATGCACAGTAAAGTCATCATGTCTAAAGGTGATGCATCAATCACGCTGTCAATTTTATGTGAAAAGCTATTAAAAATTTGAAAATTGATTGCTTTATGGCAGATAGTTCCCTTCATAAAAGGATTTTATGAGTTTTTCTTTGCATCTCCCGATGATTTGCAAAGTGTTCGAATAGTTGGAACATGAAATATGAAATCAGGTCTTCTTCGCATCACATGTTTTCTTGAACAAAATATTTCAGTTCGGATTTGGTAAGAAACACGAAAGTCCAATATTAGATTCGTATCCAAAATATGCCTTAGGGATATTGGAAGCCAAATCTCATTTTCAAAAATGCTGGGGCATTTTGCCTGAGATTTGGCTAACTTGGACATGATACAAATGCTGAGAAATCACATTCTTGTTGAACATGAAAGATATGTATTTTTTGTTTACATTGATTAGGAAAACTTGTCATTGTTTCATAAAAACACTAATACTTGAGATAAGGGTGGAATTGAAAGTACAAATAAAGGGATTCAAAGTAATAATACTTACAACATTAATTATACTTTTATTGATCATATTCTGAACTTTGAACTAGGAGACACTATTGTTTTTCAAGAATTTTCTCCCTTTGATTAGGAACGAATTGACAAGAATCATGATGAAGTTTTTGACTCCGATTTAGTTGATTTTGGGAATTAGCAACCATTATAAAGATACTTTAGAAATTTAAGATCAAGACAACACAAACTACAAATAAGAGTTTTAAAAATGCATTTCACGAAATATTTAGATCCAATTTATCTAATTCAGATAACACATAACATCTACAAGATGATATTCATTATCTAGATACGAGAATTGCAAGTATTTTAATTAAAAGAAGTGCTAACAACACACCATCTAACACACATTTTAACACACTCTATTTTATTAGTTGATATTCACATAAGTCTCACCAAAATATGTGGGTCTCACTTCAAGTTGTTGAGATTTACATGAATTTTAACCAATAAAAAGTAGTGTGTTAGAAAATGTGTTACTAGCATTATTCTTTAATTAAGTATGTCAATGGTTATATTCTTTTATTAATTGTAAGACCTTTTTACTTGTTGTACTACTTCAATATTTATTTTTCTGAGGCCTAAATATACATAAAAAAAAGTTAATTATTTTTCGGAGGCCTAAAGCTTAGTTTTACTAGCTTTGACTTTCAGTCGGCCCTGTGTTAGACAGTAATTTTATACTATTTCTTTATTTGATGTGATAGCTCAGTGGTAAAAGTTAATCTCGTAATTTCGAGACATTGAATTCAAATCCTTTTAGAGATATATTTTGTAAAAATGACTATTAGTATCACTTTGATTAATAAAAATTTATCCTTCCTCACTTAAAACAAAACTATTTCTTTATTTATCTATTTTATTTGTGTGACCATGCATGACTCAAAAATATAAATAATATAACATAAATTTAAATAATAATTTCAAATAGAAATAAAATTTATTTTAAATACACTTATCAAAACCCATTTTAGTAATTGTACACTCAAAATTAATTTTGATGCAAATTGTTGAAATATATATATATATATATTAAACATAAATTTTAATTAAATTCAATTTTATCAAAATCAATTTTCGTCGTATAGCATGACAATTGAAAACACACTAAGCTTGTGTTTGAAAATCTGTAACCAACTCATGTTCACTTGGAAACATGGATTTCTAGCTTCACAAAAACCACATTTGAAAACCATTGGACTCGAAAATAGTGGCCAAAACGCACATGCAAACAAATACTAAGTGAAATAAGGTTAACCAACAATCTTTAAAGAAGGTTGGTGCGACAAATGACAAGGAGTTAGAGACTTATTTAAATAATGGATCATACTAATAACTATTTGTTAGAGAATTAAAAAATGAAACTTAATATTGAAACCACCAAAAATTAGACCTTTAAAAAAATCCAATGCACAACTTTTCATGCATATTTGATATATATAAAATTTCTTTTTTGATTTCTTATTAAATAAATGTTCTTTTGATATATGTTAGTATTTTTTTAAAATACTTTAATAAAAGTTTAATTACAGTTTTAATTCATCTATTTTTACTGATTCATAAAATTGATCTCCTTATTTAAGGGTAGACAAAATTCATTGACTCTCCCGAAAACCAAATAATCCGTAAAAAAAACTGAGTGTAAATAGGTGGTTCAGATCACTTGAATGGGTAAGCGAGTTATAAAATCCGTTGCAAATGGATTAAAACAGACGCAGTTGAGAATTCTAAAATCAATTAAACCCATATTCGTCCGATAATGAATGCACATTAGTAATACTCATGAGCCGTTTCAGATTTTATACACATATTGCGCTGATTTATTAGAAATTATAAAATAATTAATGTTTGCATTTTCAATGGACGAGAGAATTAGTGGAATATTAATGTTTTTTATTCGAATAATTAATAATTAATGTTTGCATTTTCAATGGACGAGAGAATTAGTGGAATATTAATGTTTTTTATTCGAATAATTAATAATTAATGTTTGCATTTTCAATGGACGAGAGAATTAGTGGAATATTAATGTTTTTTATTCGAATAATTAATTAATGCATTTATAGCCATGACTTTATGGTTGATGATGTTTTTTTTATTCGGATCTTTTACTAGTTGTTTGAACTTTACCCATAACAATCCTACCCGTAAACCCTAAACCCGTCACCACGTCACCCATCTTACCAGTATGCAAAAATGGGCGAAAGTGGGCCTACCAAATTCACCCGCAGTTTCGATCGGATTGACATTTTGGACTCGAACCCGCCTGTACCCGTCAGTTGTCCACCCTTACCTTTATTATAAAAATCACCTCTCTCATATTTTTTAAAGACTTTAAATAATGTGACAAATAATTAATACCCATGAAATTAGAATAAAACGCTGAAAAAACTTAGATTTCAACTTCTAAATTTTTTCATATTTTTAATTTAATTAATGACATAAGAATAATTTATGCATTTATATGATTTTATATCATATAATTGTATGTCATATCATTTAAAACATGTAAAAGTCATTTTTTAGTTCAAGAATTTGAGAGAGTGACAAAATTTGTCGACTTTTAAAATAGAAAGATCAATTATGTAAATTGATAATAATAGAGCGAGCAAAATTGTAATTAAACTAATAAATAATATCAGAATCTTTCTCTCTCCAATAAAAAATTCCAATGTCGAGAAAGGAAAAAAAAAATTAAATGAATTGAATTTTAAGTGTTCATCAAAAGATAAAAGTAAGACATAATTAAAGGTTTAAAGAAAGTTTAAAAAATGTTGACAGATATACTATAATCCACCAAAAAAAATCATGAAATCAACTACCATAGTTGAACTCACAAGTTTATAAGTGTGAATCAATGCTTTATCAGCTGAATGATACAGTGAAATTGATTGTTTGTTTTATGCACAAGGGTTTCCTTGATTATCCAAAAAAATGCAGTAGACAGCAGTAGCATACTACTAGTTCCAATAATAAGTCGAAAAGCCAAAAGGCCCACAGCATCGTCACAAACACACAAGTACAACTCACTTCACGTGGTGTATCTACCTTTTTTTCAATTCAGATTGAGAGTCCCCACATATCACACACACCACTAGACTCCTATTAATAGTATCGACTCTCTCAACAAATCTCAACGTCTCTCTAATTAATTTCCACTTAGCCGTTAACTGAACCTCACATTACTCTTCACCTATCATTATCTTCGTTTTAAAAACTTACTCTACACACTCACATTCTACTCTCTCTCTAATACTTATCATTGAACTTTACTCTCTCATTCAGTAGCAGTACTATGTTTAGTACAGCCATGGCTAAACTGCCTCTTCTCATTTTCCTTCTTTTCTTGTCTCTCTCATCAGGTATGTAACCATTTGTCACTTTTTTATATTTCTTTCTCTTCTTGAGTTGTTTAATTCAATTCAATGTGGTTTATTAATACGATCTGTTTGGTTTACACAAACACACGCTTCATTATTTTCAATTGTTTTTCACTTTAGCTTTTAGATCTGTAGTACTTTTTAATGCAAAGTTGATATGCATAGCCATCATTATTCTGAGCAGTATTAATTACAATATTTCCAGTTTCCAAAATTAAATTTCTAGCTTATATAGTTTATGCACACATTTTTTATTAGATAATTAATTTAGAATAACTAATAAAACAGGATTTTGATAAAAAGCTACATTTTGCATATTATAAAAATTATGTTACTATTTTGATTTTTTCAATCTCACTGCAATTTCAAACAAGCTAGATTGTGTATTATTGAGTACATCTAGCATGAGAAAAGCAAGATTAATTAATCAAGTGTACATTTTATGAGCAAAAAATTTACACTTAATTGAATGAATTAAAAGCTTATGTTAATTAAAGAGTACAGATTAATTAACACTAACAACTACATTTATGTGACTTTTTTTTTTCTCTACCTCTTTTGACAAATGCAGGAGGAAATGTGATTTTGGTTAATGGGCAGGTAACTCTAACCATATTAATTTCTCTAATATCTTGAGAATAATTTATATAAAGTTCTTGTTGTAATTTTAATGTGTGATTTATGAAAAAACAGAGAACTTGGTGTGTGGCAAAACCTTCATCAGATCAAGCTACACTTTTATCAAACCTCAATTATGCTTGCTCTCAAGTTGATTGTAGAGTTCTTCAGAAAGGATGCCCCTGTTCTACCCCTGACAATCTTATGAACCATGCTTCCATAGCTATGAATCTCTATTATCAATCTAGGGGAAAAAACCACTGGAATTGTGATTTCAGAGCCTCTGGAATAGTTGTTGTGACTGATCCAAGTAAGTCACATAACTCAATTGTGTTATTTGAAGCTCTAAATTAATTAATTTCTCTTTTGAATGAATTCATTGTTTTACATAGAAATCAATCACAATTGTGGCTGCAATATAAAGATTTTGAAAGTCTCTCCAACGGTATCGTAACCGCAATTGTGGTTGTATCTCTATCAGCCACATTTGACTGTATAACTGCAAATGTAAGGATTGTAGCATAACTACAAATACTTCTGCAACTATAGTTTTAAATTGCAGTTATTGCTGACATCAAAATCTGCAATATTGTAGTCGCAATTGCGATTGTGAACTACAAATAATGTCAAAGTTTGTTATAACTGCAATTGTGGGTGCAAGAGTCACATTTGCTTGTATGATCGTAAACGTAAGGATTGCAGCATAACTGCAATCACGGCCACAACCGTAGTTTTAAATTGCAGTTGTAGTTATGCTGCGAAAATTTATAATGTAAAAGAATGTGGTGGATGCGGCATTCACAATCTGTTGTGATGTATTGCAGACATCAAAACTTGCAATATTGTAGTCGCAATTGCAATTGTGTAAAAATAATGTACAAGTTTGTTATGAATTTGCAATGCTAATTACTAAATGAATTAAATGTTTTTCTTATTCTGAATTGCAGGTTATGGTAACTGCATTTACGCTTAGAAATGGACTAGTCACAAGTGGAATGAATAGTATATGTGCTTTCTTATGTTGCAACATTTGGCAGTGGATTTGTTTTGTGTTGCTATAATCATTTGGTATATATAATTGTATTTAATTTAATTGGGTTGTCATTCTCAACCTTGTGGCACATGCAACGCTACATTATCTTATTCTAGGAATATCAAGGAGCTTCTGTTCACCTGTAACCTTTCAAATCATCAACTTGAATCAAATTATTTTAAATGTACGATTCACCTTAAAGTGAGTTTAATAAAATTTCAATCGATTGCCGTTCAAACATGTTAAAATAAGTTGTATTTAAAATTACTTTTGACTCTCTCATTGTGAAACCTAACGCACCAACTCCCGAATTTTAGATAATACATGTTTAATCAAGTAAAAACCTTTTGTCAAAAAAATAGTGTGAAAATCAAATTATTTTAAATATTGGATTTCAAATGTCACATTTCACCGGTCATGTTTACTCCTTATCTTTTTCCTTATGTGATAAGTGGCACATTCATATATAGTCTCATGTAAAATATCTTCATATCATATAGCATCATTGTTTTCATAATTATACCTAGGGTGACTGAATCTAGGTTTAGGTGGACATGGTGTTTATTTGGTCGGAACCACCTCAAGGATATGTGTATAGAGTTAAATGCAACCTTGCTTACTATTGGAGTCTAATAGACAATTATGCAATGTAAGTGAGTGTTATAAATTCTTGCGGGTTTATGCAATTGAACCAACGATTAATCTTCGAATAGTATAAGACGGTGAGATACGTATGTGGTTCAACAAGAGAGTTGAAGTTCTTAACTGTGGTGGGTTCTAAATAAAAGTATTACCTTTTATTAATTTTTTTGTAAATAGATTGAGTGAAATACAATCCACAACTCACACATACAACTGAAGGTCTTGGGTTCGAACTTATAATATGATGTCCAATTTAACAATTTTGACTTTTGTCAATTGAGTTACTAGAGATAACTTTGCAATGACAACCTAAAAATGACCGTTATGATCCTAGAGAAGTCCTCCACAAGCTGACGCACCATTATCGGTAAAGTAAGTATCATTAATATTCATTTTAAACTCTCCCAAATTGGGTTTGATCCACACCGGAAAAAGAGTAGGATTTTTATTACTCAAACATTGACGATGAAGAGAATTGTTGATGAGTTCCACTTGGTTGATGATGTGGCACCAGTCACAATTGCAATCCAATTATCCTTCCAAAAATAAATGTCAAAACCATCCCAAATGATCCATCTAATGTTGTTAGCCACTTGAGGCCAAACTTTTCCAAGTTTGAGATGTCACACTTCTGTTTGTAATGTGAGGGGTATTCATGGGACCACAATTGCATTTAGCAAGTAGGATTTCCACCCCAAAGGTTTTCCTTATTAGCCAGCACATGCCAAGCAAGTTTGGACATGTAGGCTTAATTCAACATACAAAGGTTTCTGAAACCTAACATACTCTCACTTTTTGGTTTTCAAATTTGATCCCAATAAATGAGGTGGCATTTTCTCTACTCCTCGGTGCAACCCAAATGAAGTTGCAACAAAGTCTTTCTTCCTCATCACAGATAAATGTTGGGAGCTCCACATTTTTCACTACATAACCAAGATAGAGCAATTCTACCTACAAAAGAGAGGGACTCAACTTTCCAATTGGTGAGTTAGATTTAATCTGATCAAGTATAAAAGAGAAAGTGTGTTTTTCGACACGTTGGTGAATCATAGGTGTTCCAAGATAGGGCCCAAGGTCATGCATTTGATCTATTTCCAAGATGTTGCATATGCTATTAGCGAAGTTCAACTACATGTTGTTAGAAGAAGAAAAAATTAATTTGTACAAATAAATTTTTTGACTCGTAGTAGTACAAACCTCATCCATCATAAGTTTAATCCCATTGGCCTGATCTATGGAAGCTTATGCAATACAAACAAGATTGTAACCAAAACACATATGAGATAATTGAGGACCCCTTCCTCTGCCAAACCATATAGGTTTTCGGGTGTCATTATCCAACATGTCCTTGATCTTGTGACTAAATATCTCTATGGCAACCACAAACAAATATGGAGATATAGACTCGTCTTGACATATTACTCTCGTAGCATTGAACGGGGTAGTTCGGGCGTCAATCCAATTGATACTCATGTTGGAAGAATCTATGCAATCATAGATCAAATACTTCGTATTAGACGTCAGATTCAAAGGATTCAGAGTTTCCATGATAAATTGTCATTCAATATGATTATACGCTTTTTTGAAATCGATTTTAAGGATAATAAAAGTTTGTGTTCCTTTCATATGCTTAAAAGAATGAATAGTCTCTTGAAGAGTAATGATGTTATCCATAGTAGACCTCTCAGAGATGAAGCTACTTTGATTTTAGGAGATATTGCAAGGCATGATAGTATGTAGTTAATGTTGCAAAAGACAGTGGGGCGAAACTAATTCACCTTTATCGGGACATCGATCTTTGGGATAAGAGTGAAGATAGTATGGTTAATATCGCTAATCTTATTGGGCTAAGTAAAGCAATCCTGAGCCAAGTTACATATGGAATGCCTAATATGATCATTTTTGTAATGAATCACTTTTAGGATCGTTCTAGGTTGATAACTTATAGATTGGAGTCAAAATCATGTTTTGTTCGAGAATACGATAACTCAAGCTACACAACAACTCAGAATCACGCCTTTCCAAAATGAGGTGAACGAATATGTTTTGAAATGCAAATTAGGCTATTGAATCATTAAAAAAGACTATGTAAAACGCGAGATATGAACGCAAGTTACAGAACATGAAAATTGGTAAAAAAAAAATTGTATTAAGGTTTGATGTAAAGGAGATTGGGAATTATAATTCAACAAAGAAATCAAGAACAAAATGACACCATAATCGAAGGATTGATAAGTCGAAAAGAACACCACAAGGATCAACACCATTGATAGGTTCAAAATGAATTATTTCAAAAACTCTAGAGGGCAAAGCCTCACAACATAACAATATGTTCAAAATATGATTTCCATAAGCTAGGAGTTTTCCATATATAGTAATACCACCTTACAAGTTCTCTAAGTTTGGTCAACCTCAAGTTTTTACAATTAGACCCAAATGTAGTTACTAATTCAGTCTACTACTTTAATTAAAACTAATATTAAAATTTGATAACACATAAATCAAACCTTCATTCCTAATTTCTTCAATTTGGATTAAACAATTTACTATCTTGGGTTTCAATTCTTCATGAGTTGGACTTGCTTCAAATAAAGTGGCTATCAAGTTATTTATAGCCTTTTTTTTTTCATTCTTCTTATATTGCTCTTGTAATTGGAGTTCCAAGACCTTGAATGTACTATATGCTTCCTTCTTGGTAATATTTTCTATGTCCTCATCATTCCCTCCTTTTTTAACTGAATTTGTTCTCAAATAGCAATCTTCTTCACTGGCAAAATAAGGAGATAAATCAGCTACATTAAAGTAGCACTAACATCATACTCACCTAGAAGTTCTACTTTGTAGGCATTGTCATTAATTTTGGACAACACTTGAAAAGGTCCCCTTGGTTGAAGCTTAGATTTTCTTTGAGATGAAATTCTTTCCTTCCTTAAACGAACCCAAACTCAATCACCTGGTTCAAACACAACCTTACTCATTCCTTTATTAGCTTATCTCGCATAACTATCCACTTTTTTTAATTTGTGCATTTACCTTCTCGTGTAACTTTCGAACATATTTAGCCTTAACGTTTCCATCCTTATGAATTAGAATATATCTACTCAACAAAGACATTAAATCAAGAGGAGTGAACGGGTTAAAACCATAATCAATTTTAAAAGAAGAATAACGAGTAGTGCTATTAACAACTCTATTATATGCAAACTCAATATGGGGCAAACATCATTCTCTTGTTTTAATATTCTAAAAGAGAAGAAAAAGTTCACATCAGTTTGTGGGTGGCAAGTAGTAGAAAAGAGAAGTTTAGTTCCAAGCTTACCCCAAAGTTTCCTCCAAAAGCGACTGATGAATTTAGTGTCTTGATCACTCGCCATGCTTCTAGGTAAATCATGAAGTATAACTACATCGTTAAAGAACAAATATGCCACGTGACAAGCATCACCCCCTTTTTTGCATGGTATGAAGTGAGCCATCTTTGGAGAATTTGTCCACCACCACAAACAATGAGACATAACTTTAGACTTATATTTCTTATAAACAATGCATCTTTCACACAATTTAAGTACATCATGTTTTATGTGTGACCAATAAAAATATTCATGCAACATGTCTAAAGCCTTTTGTACTCCAAAATGTCCAATTAATCCACCATCGTGTGCTTCCTTCACAAGCAAATCCCTAATGAAACTTTTAGGCATACATAACCTCTTTTCTTTAAACAAATAGTCATTACACTTAAAATACCCAAAACTACATGATTTGTATATAAAACACTTTTTTTCTTCATGTTTGCATACAATTTCTCACGTCTAAGAGCTTCTAAAACATTTCTCAAATGTAAAAGATGATCATCATATAATCTGCTATAAATAAAATGTCATCAAAGTAGACCACAATAAATTTTCCTATATACTCCTTTAACACATGATTCATCAACCTCATGAAAGTGCTAGGTGCATTTATTAATCCAAAAGGCATAACTAACTATTCATACGAGCCATATTTTGTTTTAAAGATCGTTTTTCATTCATCTCCTTCTTTAATCTTGATTTTATGATATTCACTTTTAAGATCAATTTTGGGAAAACACACAAGCACCATGCAATTCATTCAATAAATCATCTAATATATGAATGGGTTGTCTATACTTTATCGTGATATTGTTGATGGATCTACAACCAGTACACATCCTCCAAGTTCCATCTTTGTGCTTAGAGTAGATTTAAATGATTTTTATGGTTTTCTAGAGTTAGCTAAACTGTAGAATAATTTTTCTAAAGTCTTGAGAATATTTATTTTTACTCAGATTTGTAAGCTAAGGACATGTCTGCTACTCTGAGCTTTGTAAGCTAAGGTCATGTCTTGCACCCATCCCTTTTGCATCAAATTTTCAACTTGCCTTTGGATTTCTTTGGTCTTTTGGGACTAGCACTATGTGAAGGACTGTTAGGAAATGAAACACTTGGAATGAAATCAATTTGATGTTCTATAACTCTTATAGGTGGTAGGTCGTGAGGAACCTCTTTGGGAATTATATCTTTAAAATTATGCAACAAGGAAGCAACTTCACTAGGAAAATAGTTAGTAAGACCTGTAACCTTTAAGTCACTCTCTTTTTCTTTTGACTTTTTCTCTTCTTCTTTTCTCTCATTTTCTTTCCTCTCTCATTTTGGATATATCCTCACCAATCTCTCTTGGAGACAAATAAGGAAGAGTAATTTTGCGTTCTTTATGTACTAAAGAGGACTTATTTGTATAACTATCATGACTGATTTTCTTATCGTACTGCAATGACCTTTTAAGAAGTAAATGACAAGTCTCCATTGGCACTACATCACATATAAGTATCCTTATACTTCCCAATAAATAAATTGAACTCCACTTGCTCAGTCACAAACTTCTCACCTTCCTCACTAAGCCATTGAAGCTTGTATGGTTTTGGGTGGGGCTTAGTCACCAAATTTATTTTTGAAACCATTCTTGCACTAACAACATTAGTGCAACTTCCTCCATCTATAATTAAAAAAACATAATTTACCTTGGATGAGACATCGATTATGAAAAATATTTTTCCATTGAGATTCATCCAAGTCTCTTGATTGACTGCCCAACATTCTTCTAATCATGAAATGTGTCCTTCTTTTGCAACTTCTTCTACATCGCTAGACGTAGAAAATTCAGAAGATGATCCACTAGTAATATCTTCATTCTCCTTAAGTAGCATGGTCTACATAGTTGGACATTCAGAAGTTATGTGACCTCTCTCCAAATATTTGAAACATTTAATCTCACTACTTTTGTTTTCTTATAACCATTGGATTTATTGAGTTCTTCGAGGGGCAGCCATGGATCTGTTTGATGAATTACTTCTTTCTTTCTTATTTCTATTCTTCCAACTAGAGGAAATTAAGTTACAAGAACTCTTCCTCGTGACACTTTATCTCTTTTTGGTTGTTGTTCTACCTTAGTGACTCGATGCACTAAGTCCTCTAACTCTACCTAATTTTTTAATTCTACAACATCACTTATATCACTATTTAACCATTGTAAGAAACGTGTCATAGTAGCCTCCCTATCTTCACTAAAATTGGCTCTAATTAAGCTCACTTCCATCTCTTTATTATAATAATCTGTACTCTTGCTACCTTGTGTGAGCCTTTGAAGCTTACTCTTGCTACCTTATTATTATAATAATCCATACTCTTCATCTCTACCCAACTATCCATCAATGGTTCTTCATACCTCACTCTTTCTTTTTGTATTTGGTTCCACTAAATGAGTTCATAGTCAGTAAGTTCCATGGCTGCCACATTTATATTCTTCTCTTTCGTGTAATTATTGCATAAAAATAGTTGTTCAATTTTCATCTTCCGCTCAAGGTAAGCTTCAAGATCACTATTTTCTTGAAAATATGGTATTTTAAGCTTCACTCCCTCTATTCTATCTCCTCTACCACCACCCTCAATTTTTTTTCTCCTTCTTCTACCTCCATCATCACCATGAATTTCTTGTTTTTCTAACTGCTCAAATTTGGCATATAAATCGTTGGTATGCTACTTCAGCATCCTCTGCATTTGAGCACTTATAGTTTCCACTAATAATTTGTTGTTTCCCCCTTGAAGAGGGCTATCATCACCCACTATTTCTGCAATAATTTAAACAACAAACAAACAAAAGTGAAAGAAAATGACATCACCACACAACTCACGTCTTTACACCCTTGAATTTGTCATTCGTGTTTCACTCAATTTAGGTTTTTTATATAATGTATCTTTCTTGCCTTTTGCCACTCAATTGCTCTCTTCAAGTTCTTAATTGAATCAATAAGAACACTCAAGAATGTTGAACCAAACTTGGTTAGAAGAAAGTAAAATAACATAACATAAGTAAAGTGGTTGAAAAATAGTCTTAGAAATTTTGTCAAACGGGTAGTGTTCAATACTCTTAACAACACAACAATGGTTTTTTATTTTGTTATTTTTAAGGACAACTAATGAGTTTCTAGTAGCAGTAAACACAAATTATAGAACTCAATCAAATAAGTAATGACAACAATTCAAACAAATTAGGTTGTTGAATCACCTACCCATTTACACCTTGAATGTTGGTACTTGTAATTTTCCTTATTCTAAATAATAAAGTTGTATTCCTTCCAAAGCTCATCTCTTATTTCAATTAGGTGTTGGGACGTTTTATTGGTCATAGTAACGTTGGAGGTTTAATATTTTCATGTATTGTCTAATATGAGCCACTTCTTTTATATATTGTATTCTAAGTGGTTACATGTTTATTTCTCTTTTTTTTTTTAGTTTTTCCCCTACTAGTTACTAGTCGGTATTCGTATCCTAAGAGCATGTACAATGGGAGTTCCTTTCCCTAATTAATACCATGCTCAATAGAAACTCCGTTGCATTTGCGGTCTTAAAAATTGTGGTCCTATTTAGATGATTGCTTATTGAGTAATATTCTCTCTCCTTCATTTTTGAGGGTCCTACTTATTAATTATATTAAAATAAATAAGTGTTCTTGAAATATAGTGATATAAAGTTATCAGTGAGACACATTTAGTAATATATTATAAGGTGTTGGGTTGGAGGGATGTGGTGTTTATTAGATATTTATATTACAAAAATTATAAATAAATAATGTATACATGCAGAAATTCATTTAAGCATTTAAATTAGGAAAACTTCATTGTGGATGGTTTAATTACACTTGTTAGTTTGTACTTACACTCCATATAATTATACTTTTTTTTCTTCATATATATTAATTTTTTTCATTAAATTTAAATTTTCTTTAATAAGTCATATCTATTGATTTTGGTCCATACCATCTTTTCTCTTTAAAAGACATCTTATTTTATATTTTAAAAAATTAATATATTATTGATTTTAAAATTATTGTTTTTCCCTTTTAACTTCATATTATTTTAAAGTTTTTTATTTTCTTTTTTCACTTCTTGCTCTATAGATATTTTTAAAACAATTAAAAAAATATCAAGGAGGCGATTAATCAACTAAGGAAAAAATTTGACAATAACATTTTTTTTGCGGATAGAATGCACTTTTGGCCTTTCAAAATTCAAAATCTTAAGATTTCACTTTTTTAGTTTAAAAATTGTAATTTTGATCTCTTAACTTTAATCCTTTTTATAAATAGTTAACTACTCTAGATTTTGACTTAATTAATATTGACGTAATTTTTTTGTTTTTGTTTTTTATGATTTCGTTGACTTATTTAAAAAAATTACCAATTCAATTTTTTCTTAAATAAAATTCCCTACCTATTTTTATTTATTTGTAAATTGTTAGCTCATTTTTTAATTATTGTCGGCTCTTTTTGTTTTTTTAAATTACTAACTCTGATTATTAATAAAATAAATACAAAATAAAATAAGTGAATCAAAAGTGTATTTTTTATCTTTAAAAAAATTATTGTGTTTTGTTATACATTTCTATTTTTTTTAAATGCATAAAAAATTATAATAATTTTTAAAAAAATAAAAATATACCTTTTGCAATCATATTTATTTTGTGTTTATTTTGATTAATAACCAGAACTGACAATATTTTTAAAAAATAAACAAGGAATTTTTTTAAAATAAGTTGGTAATTTTTTTGTAAGTGACATGAATTACTAGATTTTAAACCTTTAGAGTATAAAGTGCAATTTAGATATTTTTTTTCTTATAGATTCTCTCTACTAAAATTATCATATTCAAGATACGCCAAATGCTAAATGATGGAGAATCAAATATGAGTTCACCAAATTCGAACCTCTTCGCTTGAGCCACTTAATTGGTATTGATATTAACTTTTTTAATTTTTTTTTACAACATTAAAATTTTATTATATATAAAAATTAATCAGATATTATGACATCAGAAAATCCGATCCACCATTTTTCAATTCATATTATCCTCAAAAATCAAATGTTTGAAGCAAGAATCATGAATCACATATTTCATTCTCTCTCTCCGACCGATAAGAACCCAACAAGACAAGTCCCATGTGGGTTCTTAGGATCCACTCACTTAACTTGTGTTTCTAACCTTTTTTCACTTCAACATAACTAAACTCGTGACCCATTAAACCAAAAAAAACATAAAAACACCCCTTTTTTTCTGTGTATTCTTCTCTCTTTTTCCTCTTATTTTCTTCTTGTTCCAAGTTCCCAACTTACACACTTTTTTCCTCCAATGCTATTAACTTCTTCTTGGGTCTCTATTTAAACCCCAAAGTTACTTCATTTTCCATCTGGGTATTTTTGATTGTGATTTATAAGTTTTTGAATGATGTCTTTTACAAGCAAAAGTATTGAGTTTTTTGGGAAAAACTTGGTTTCTTGTGGTTGTTCTTCCAATGCTTCTTTTGATAGGAATAAGGTGAGGAATTATGGAAAAGTTAATTCTAAAGGATGTGGAAATGGAGCTCGTAAATTGATTTGTTGTAAGAAGAAGAACACTACTCAATATCGTGTTTCTTCTATGGAGACTGCAGAACCTACTTTGAATGGTATAAGAATTTTTATTTATTTATATATACATATAGAAATGTTTTGTGGAGTTGCTTCATGTTACTAGCTTGAATGAAGGGGTAAATGTTATTATTGATTGTAGAATTTGAATTTAGGCATCAAAAGTTGACTTTAATTTTGATACAATGTGGATGTAAGAAGTTTTAATTTTTTGAAAAATTGCAATCAGTTGTATGTGGGTGATTTTAAAAATAGTTATGATAAAAATAATTGTTTTATTGATTCAACTAGTACTTTTAATTTACTTTTGTATAAGTTTTTAATGATCTAATTGGTTTGGTTTTTGCATAGGTGGGGCTCAAGCAATTAAAGACCTTGCAAAAGGATTGAACTTGAAGAGTTATTCAGAAACCCCTATTTCACCTAATAGGTTGTTTGAAGTAGTTTCTGATGATCTTCAAACACTCAATAAAAATCTTCAGTCTGTAAGTAATGCTTTCTATATTCATGTTGTCTGCTTTTTTACTATCTAGTTCTGTTGCATGTGATTATATTCAGTTAATTTATTTTCTCAAATTATTATCCGTAGTAGTGTTGACATGTCAGTGTGGTGTCTATCTGTGTGTCAGTGTTTCATAGCTATCGGGTTTACAATTATTCCTGTTTTGTCTGCTTGAGTATTGTGTTGTTCTATTATCTTAAGCAGACCAGAAAAATGTGCTACTTTTAATGAAATGCAACATGGGGCTTAGCCTTTTTGAATGATGCTCATTGTTCCATGATTAGATACATGGCTTTCTTTGTTTATTGTTGTTAACTGTTTTTGAATTCCTTGTGTCAATTATGTCTGATAACATATTGATTCTTGAGTCTTATGATAGAAGCTTAGAAAGTACAATGTTTTAGGATTAAATTAAATATTATTTAAACACAGGTCGTTCTCTGTAACTGTAAGTATTGCATAATATAAAACTACAACAGCTACTCTGGTGTCAGAGATGTAAGCGCAATTGGCTGAACTCGTGATCAATTGTTGTGTTTTTGTGTGTTTATATATCTGTTTATTTCTTAGTCAAGTTTGCTGCTTCTTTTACATTGCAAACAGTAATAATCAGATTTTTCTTGCCTAGCTGATAGTGTATCTGATGAAGATGCTCTTGATAGATTGTAGGGGCAGAAAATCCAGTTTTAATATCTGCAGCTGAGCAGATCTTTAGTGCTGGTGGGAAGAGGATGAGACCTGCTCTCGTGTTCTTGGTGTCAAGGGCGACTGCAGAGCTACTTGGCTTGGAGTAAGTATAAAACTCTGTCTCTCTCTCTCTCTCAAACACACACTCACACATACCCGTGCGCGCACATACCTAAGTTATTTGCTTGTCCTGAAAATTCTATGTATATGGCAATAAAAGTTGAAAGCTTCATCTTGAAATGAATGATTCCAGGGATATTACTGTAAAGCATCGACGTTTAGCTGAGATAATTGAAATGATTCATACTGCAAGTTTGATACATGATGATGTGTTAGATGAGAGTGACCTAAGAAGAGGTAAGCTAGCAATCCTTATTTAGAAATACCCGCTTAATATTCTTGACTTCACTTTATTTTTCTGATTATGATCTTGTTTAGAATGTGCATGCCTTGATGAAATTTTGCTCATATGTATGGTTGTTTAATCCTGGACAACCATGTTATAATTTCAACATCACGGCTCCGACTCAATACTTTCATGTTGTTATGTATAGGTGTCAAGTGCTATATAAACCTGTTGTGTACATTACAGAACCATTAAAATTGCATAATTCGGAATCAAACATTATTGCTCCTTGTATGAGTCATTACACGTCCCCGTCAAATATAAGGCCAAAACTACAGCTGCTATGTATCATCTTCTAGTGTTGTCAAATAACCGTTATAACGGCTCTATAGCAAAGCAGAATTTTAACAAACAACTACTGTTCTGCAAAACATGATTTAGTATAAAGTGTTGTCTAAAAGCGGCTATAGTGTAGCGAAATTTTAACTAACTGTTTTTTTTTGCAATCTGCGATTGACAACACAAGGAGTATTGGCATATCAGTATATATAGTCATAAAAAGGCTTTGAGTTTCAATCCTGTTGACACCTCATGGACGAGACAAATCCTTTGACATTTCGTTTCTTGTTTTTATTTTTCTTTTGCAACTCCTCTCTGGTGTCCATTTCCCATTATTCAAACTCAACAGCTTGATAACTTGCTATGAATTAATAGGGAAGGAAACTGTTCATCAAATGTTTGGAACAAGAGTTGCAGTGCTGGCCGGAGACTTCATGTTTGCGCAGTCATCATGGTATCTCGCCAACCTTGAAAATATCGAAGTCATTAAACTTATCAGCCAGGTGAGTTCCATGATCTTTATCTGTCACTTGCATTTGTTAAAATCATCATTCCATAAGTGCTTGATGCACATGAAGCCAGTTACTTTGCAAAGCATATGAAAAACATGCATAATTTCATTTTCTGAAGTTTTATATTTTTGCATATCTTTTGGTGCTGTGACAGGTGATTAAAGATTTTGCTAGTGGAGAAATAAAGCAGGCTTCTAGCTTGTTCGATTGCGATGTTCAACTCGACGAGTATCTAATCAAGAGTTATTACAAGACAGCTTCTTTAATTGCTGCCAGTACAAAAGGAGCTGCAGTTTTCAGTGGTTCTGACAGTAACATCACCGAGAAAATGTACGAATACGGAAAGAATCTCGGTCTATCCTTCCAAGTTGTGGACGACATATTGGATTTCACACAATCAGCAGAGCAACTCGGAAAGCCTGCTGGCACTGACCTTGCCAAAGGTAACTTGACTGCTCCAGTAATCTTTGCATTGGAGAAAGAACCGAAATTGAGGGATATCATCGAATCTGAGTTTAGTGAGATCGGTTCACTCGATGAAGCCATTGCGTTGGTAAAGAGTTGTGGCGGAATTGAAAGAGCACAAGAGTTGGCGAAAGAGAAAGCTGATCTTGCTATTCAAAGTATTCAATGTCTTCCGCAAAGCGTGTATCGTTTAGCTCTCGAGGATATGGTGACATATAATCTTCAACGGATCGCGTAAGCTTGTTCATGCTGATGATACATAAAGAAAATCAGAATAATACATTTTATTCTTTGGTCCTATAATATATGGAAGAGAACCTTGATTTTGAACAAGACATACTACACCTTCTTCCCCTTGTGCTACTTTTTGGGGTACTAATACAGATATTGAAGGATCAAGTAAATGCACATTCTCATCAATTTATATGTTTGCAGTTATCTGCAAATTAAAGCACAAGCAACAACAATATATATTCCATTATTGTATTATATAATTTTATACATAAATCAGTATATTCTTTTCCCCATTTTTATGTTCTTGGTTTTGGTTGTAAGGGAATAATTTTTTTTTTCTATTTCCTTTTGTTCTGTATCTTTTCTTGAATTTGCTCATACTATTTTCACTAACTTATTAAATACTAATACTTTCTTGTTGAAAAAGTTAATCAACAATTGATTGGAACCAATGGATCCTACAACCGAAAATAGTAAAACAACACAAGCTCCAACACAGAGATGAATCTTACTCTAACTCTAACAACAACTTAATTGTCATAGCCTCTAAAATCCTAAAACTTATTCTTAAATACTACTGAAGAGATATTTTTAGAAAATATCTTTACTAGGAAGATATTATTCAATATCTTTATTATATATTACTATTAAAATATCAAGGAAATAATTCCAGATAACATCTTTACTAAGAAGATATTATTCATATATCTATTATATATTACTAATAAAATATTCCTATTACTTAGACACCCTACTAATTACTTAAACACCTCACTAGTAAACTTAGTCATTAGTCTTCTTAGCCTTACTTTCATAAACCCTCCATATTTTGGGTTTGCCCATAATACCCTTATGGGTAGTTGTGTTCCCATCAACAATCGTTAGCATGGTATTAAACTATTAATGTTTCTCAATTTGTTGGTCAAATGTTTATCCATTAAAGCTGAATCAAATGGTCACATACTGGATAGAAAAATTGCTACTTAAGATCTTGCTCAAAGAGATAAGTTCTATTTGTATTTGAGTCTTATGTTGTCAAAATTTCTGGGATGTGCAATGTATATATGTGTTTGTACATCTACATCATTTAAACTAAAAATGAATTATTTAACACTTGTCAAAATTCTCTTTAAGGGATATAGTTATTTTCCGGCTTTTTCATGTAATCTCCATCAATTGCACTCTTGTTGCACAAGAAGATTCAACATTTATGTTTGGTTGATGCCAACCAACATCTAGAGAAGAACAAGATGGTGATCATTGAGGAGACAATAAAAAAGATTGTGTTTAGGACTATTTAAACTATAAAAAAATTATGTATGCAATCCTTCAAATTTACCTTTAAACTATCTACCATCAACTTTGAGTCAAATTTAAATATGAAATTGTCAATACCCAACTCTTCTTATCTATTGTATAGCTAGATGTAACCTATGTGCCTCTCACTCCTTAAAAACAAACATGAGAGTGCACACAAAAGTTTTAGTCCAAATGAACCTACCAACACCATCATCTCTAAAACACATTCCTATGCTAAAAATATTATTATTGAATGTCGCATCAACGTTGCACTTATACATATACCAGCAGGGATCTTGTTCCATTTAACTAGTACTAAAGTGTAATTAGCTACTTGCCATTGCTGCAAAACTTTGCGTGACACAATCCCTAACTTGTTGGGTTCAATAGAAAATCGAAGTGGTGTGGAGATGTCCACTTTTATCTCTAGAGATGTGGTAGTGAATAGTGATGTAAAGTCCGCCTCAAATCTCATAATTTTTTTTAAAACGTCAAAGATTAAACTATGATTTAAAATATATAATTTAAAGTCAAAATAGTCAAAGAATAAATTATAATTTTTTGATAATTAAATAACTAATTTGAATTGTTAATCGAGATAGGGACTAAAGTGACATATCTTTACACTTTGAAAAATTAACTTGAGTCGGAATCCGAGACATAAGTTTATAAATATCAACATTTGTCACTTGAATTAAACTTTTCGAATTTTCTTTATGGATACATTTTTTACTTTAATTTTATAGAAAAAAATTAAGGTGAAAAAAAAAACTCTTATCTGATCACAATATTTAAATATACTCAAAAAAAAAAAAAATTGCGTATTTTTTGAATTATTAAATTATATTATTTTTATTTAAGTTTAATAAAATCTTGTGCCCAAAAAGAGGATTTTCCGCGAGTCATTTTCTTTTATCCTGTATGACTAGAACAAGAAAATGGTGTAATAAGCTTAATAGAATTCAGAAACAATCTCTTCTCTCTCACACACACAAACACAAATGAAGTTTATGAGTCACATTGCGCAATGGAGAAGCGGTGCGAAGGAAGCATTAGACCGCACAGCGATAATCGCGAAGTTCCTTTGTTGCCTTCACTTCACCGACACCTACCTCTGTTCTCCAACTCACGTACTGTTCCAAAGATTTCATCTTTCTTCTTCCTTTACGAATACCCTCTTCACTCAATTGCTGTAATCCTCTGTTTGCAGGTGTATGGTCCTAGTATGCTCCCTACCCTAAATATCGCCGGCGACGTTGTTCTTGTCGAACACCTCTCTCCACTTCTTGGGAACGTTGGTTATGGTGATTTGGTTCTTGTTCGCTCCCCTTTGAACCCTAATCGGAACTTGACAAAGAGAATTGTTGCTATGGAAGGGGATACTGTTACTTACTTTGACCCTTTGCATTCTGATTCCGATCGAATTGCTGTGGTGTGTGTGCTTAATGGTTTGTTCTTCGTTTTCTCTTTTTTTGGTTTGTTTTAGTTTTTATGATTTGTATTATTTTTTTAGTATATGTTTGTCAAAATGTGCTTACTTGATTGATGCTATGTTAGATTAGTTATGAGCTAGGTTTTTGCTCTGACTTCAAGTCTGCCACGTAGTATTGTCAGCTTTGAGTATTGTGTAAGTAATGATGGTTTTGTCCTTAGTTAAAAGATGCCATAGTGATTCAAAAGAGTGGGTATTTATAAATTATCATTGGCCTTGATTTTTATGTAATGTGACACTTTTTGGTGTATAAGAATGGTAGCTCCTAGTTGAGATTAAGGGGCTAAAGGGTTTGGTAGCCCTTGTGTGTTGCTTAGGCCCTCCTTCTAGCTTCAATGTTCCGATCTCAAGTTTGCTACACCAGTTTTCTTGAGGTTTTCAATCGTGAGCCCTCACGATTTTGTGCTGAGTTAAATGTGCCTCAGTGAGTTGAGGAGAGTAGCTGTTTATAAACTACTCTTAGCATCGATTTCCAAGCAAAGCGAGACTCTTTTGGGTGTATCTAAATAGTTTTTAAACAACTGTTGTGATAATGGTTGCGGTTATGATTCTTGATGAAATGCGTTTATCTGCTTTGCTGACTTTGTCTTCGTCATTGTTTTACTGTAACGATGTGATCAAAGATCAGTTCTTTGCTTATGATTTCTGGTTAGGATGCTTGAAATTTCCCTATGCTTTTTGGCTGAGACAATTGATCATTTGTTTTTAGATTGCAATACTTATTTACTCAAGTTGACTGATATCCTTAATTCCACATATGAGAGCATCATTCTTATCCAATTCCTTATTGAGTCTTAACACTAAACTTAATTATCGAATTTTTAGATTAAAAATAAGTTACTTATTACCCAACTATCTTATTTGTTTCCCCACATGCTTGGAATATATGTTTTGCAGTTTTCTTGCGTAATTTATGTTGATAAGTTTGATATATTGCTTAATTAATCAATCTTTATTTCATAGGTGCCAAAGGGGCATGTTTGGATTCAAGGAGATAACGTCTACGCTTCCCGTGATTCACGTCATTTTGGTCCCGTTCCATTAGGTCTTATAAAAGGAAAAGTGTTTTTCAGGGTAACTATTGTGCCTCATACTATATTCTTCTATTTGTTATATGTGGTTTTCGTTAATTAGGTTTCTCTCCATTATTTTGATTCATTTGAGGTTTATAATGCAATTTATTTCTCACTTACTTTCACGTGGTTCAATATTATCTTTCCTGAATAGTTTAGAGTGAGCTAGGGTTCTAATGACACCGTTCTATTAATACACTACGAACCACTAATGCGGTACTGACATATAGAAGTGATTGAATGTAACTATATGTATTTGTGCGTGTTGGTGTCAGACACTGACACATGTCGGACACCAGACACTCCTTCAATCCGAGGTTTTGGTACGACATTCATGTCTGCTTCTATGTTTCTTTCCAGACTTGTACATATACTTGCAAACATCTACTGATTCTATGCTTGTAAGTTTTAAAGTGTAATCGGCCAAGCAATTCTAGATGTCATGTACTGGAACAATTTCATCTGTCATTGTAGTGAGGACATCATTTGCTGATTGAAACTAGGTCCTTCCGATTTGTTAGTTTTGTGTTATTATGGTTTGCTACTATAGTTTTGCTTGATACCAAAAAATCTACATATTTCATTACATGCTTAAGTGCAAAATTGTTCTATTTAATTGAATCTAGTGTTAAAGATATAAAGTACTGTGTTCTATTAGGTTTGGCCACTCAATAGCTTTGGACTGCTAGATAACTGAAGATACTTTAAAGAAAGTATGGTACGTTCTATTACTTGCATTCTATTATGTGGGTTTGATATGTCTGCTTTTGCCCTTTGTTTAGAAAATTCCAGTCTCAGAAATGGACATTATAAACTACACTATAGAAAATGAACTTTTTCATATGATTTTCTGCTTAATTTGAGTTATAGTTACCAGGGTTTTATGCTTTTATTTAATGTTGATGTTGGAATGTTTTTTAATACTCTTTCTCTCTTCTCATGTGATGGACATTATCAATGTTGATGTTAGAATGTTTTGATACTCTTCTCTCTTCTGATGTTGTAAGGAAGAAAATTTATTGCAAAAAATTAGACTCTATCTGTCTCATTTTTGTTTTTTTCTATCATCAACTGTGGACTCAGCTACATGAAAAAATTTAAGGGCTTGTTGGGTTTAAAAAATATTTTATATTTTCATCTTTAGTTAAACAAATGTCGGCTTCTTTTTACTCCATTTCTCATTTTCAAAGATTTGTTTGTGATAAAAAAAAATGTTTTCATTGTTTCTTTTTTGTATTTTTATAATTAAAAGTAAAAATGAAAATAATAATCTCTCAAACCAAACAAGTCCTTAGCATAATATATTGGAAGTAATTTCTTGTTCAAGTGCCAATTATTGTCTGCTTAGGCCTTATTATAAGGGAAAGCATGTGATAGGAACCCGAATTAAGAAAGAAAAGAAAATAAGTATTATTTGATTGAAACTGAAATATTATAGGAGATTAACTACTGTAATCCTAGAGCAAATGCTCCTCATAGAAGAGATAATTCTTTCTATGCCCAACCTTAAAGGTTCTAATAGAAAATATGCAGAATGACAAATCCCCTCTCAATCCTACCCCTTATAACTAACTCTCCCCCTTTCTCTAATTTGCCTTTTGGATCACTTCAACTGGGCCTTGGACAATTGAGCCTACAACTACAAGTACATATAAGATACCTATCAGCATGAGAGCACTTGTGTAATGATTCCCTTACATAAATGGGAGGTTAAGATTTTCCAATTCTTTTATCTGTGTTATCGCTGTCGGTTAATAACTAACACCTAACATATTTTTCATTTGCCAATTTATTGAACAGTGCTTATAGTCAACCATCCCTTAAAGTGCATCTTAGTATACTTGGGTGGAGCTTCAGTGATTTCAATGGATGTGGCTGTTTGCATGAGGAACACATGAATCATGCTCCCTTTCTTGGCGACAAAGGATACATGTTTTAGCCTTTTAAAAAAAAACTTTATAAAAGAACAGAGTGGACACTTACATGCAGCAAGAACAATTGGGTTATGAACCATGTATTTTACCCCTGATTTTTTTTTTTGCAGGGTAGGCTAACTTTGTTTTTAGTTGTTCATTGTGAATTTATACCTGAAATTACAGACATATAGATTCAAAGAAGTACTTAATCGTTCTTGCCTCATTTGTCAGGTTGATTGTTGTTTGCTATGGTTATGTGGAATCTAGAGATTCTAGACTGTTAAAATATAGTAAGGTTTTGAGTGGTGTTTGTTATTGGGTTTGTTTTGTTTTTGGCTTTGATTTTGAGTGTGGTGGTGGTGTTGGTAAAGAGGAAGAGATTAAAGAAGGAGAAAGGCTTTGGAGGAAGATGAGTTTATTCCTGTTCTGAATTTGAAGGTTGCAAGCATAAATTTGGATTTTTGAGTTTTCGATTGGGTGATTTTCTAGGTTTCGGTGACGAGGAAGAGGATTTTCAAAATATATAGCAGTTTTGTTTAAAAACAATCAAATATTTATATTTTAGTTTCAATTCATCATAAAACTTTGACTTCCTCAAATGTTATAAATCCGAAGACATGATTATTTTGGCACACTCATAATTTTTTCATTTTATACAATTCGAGTGTTGTGAATTTATTAATAAACTTTTCTGTTTAATTTTTACAACTTTTGAAATTATGTAACTCAATTGAGTGTTGTGAATTTATTAATAAATTTTTCTGTTTAATTTTTACAACTTTTGAATTTATGTAACTCTTAATCTCACGAATTCTATAAATTTGAATGGATATTGTTTTCAATAAAAGAAAGTTTAACTACACATGATTTGTATAGTTTGAATTTGTGAGATTTTGGTCTCTAAACATAATTCTTCCATTTATTTTCAAAAACTAATCAAAGCCAAAAAATCTTTTATCATATGAGTAACATTCTAGTGTAGGATATATCCATTGGTATGGATAATAGTTATCTACTACTTATTCCGATGGATAAAAATAATATATGACTATATGTGCCATATTTTGCCGGTATCTTCTAAATGAATATTAGCAGATTTTTAAGTATCTATAGATATTTGTGGACATTCATAGATATTATTTTTTAAATAAAAGAGACAATTTATGTACCAAATTTATATGTTTTTAACAATTTTAAAGAAATTTATCTCCTCTTTTGTCAACAAAATAGTAGTATTACATAAAAAACTTAAAATATTTTTTTTTCTCATTAAGAGTATTAATATATTAACACAAACAATTTTTTATTTATTTAAAATTTTAGTAATTTATTAATTTGTATGAATGTTCGCAGGTACAACTACTATTATATTTGTTTTCACATTCATGAAATAATGGGTAGTGAATATATCTATTTATTTTTGCAACTATCTGCTATGTGCTCGTCGTATATTTTATCCATAAATATATGGTGGTATAGATTTTTTGCCATCCCTTATTATGAGATATACAAAAATATATTTTTTGTCTATAAATGAGATGATATAATTACCACTAAAAAACTAAACAAATGTGAATTTTCGAGTTTAAACGTGAGAAATAATGTCCAACCTAACAATATCAACATTTATCAATTGAACTAGAAGTTAAAAATCATAAAAAATATTTCAATGAAAGACATTTTAGTGTAATATAATTGTTTTTGTTATATAAAATATTAAATTAAATTTCCTATTATTTTTCAATGTTGAATGAATATATACTGTAAAATGTTTTAAATTGTTAATAAATCACATTTATTCATGGGGATGATTTTAAAAGTTGTTTTAATTAAAATCAAATATTTTTACATAAATTAACATGAATTATCCAAACGGGGACAGTATACATAAAGGAATCAGAAATAATTTTTATAAAACAAAAGAGTCAGAATTATTTGTTTCAGTTTTTATTTTAAATTATTTTAAAAGAGAAACCATCCAATGAGGGTAAAAGGGACAATTAACGTGAATAATTGGCTATAAAAGAACGCGATGTCATTGTTAGGGTTTCATGTGCCTTTAAAGAACCGGGCGTAGCAGCCAAACATTTGCGTCCGAGTTCCGTTGCGGGCATAAATCAAATCTGCATTCCTTTTCTCTCATTTCTGCAATTCATTTTCAAATTTGCAGAAGCCTTGAAAGGATTTATACATAGCTTTCGTTAAATTTTCAATGTCACTATCGTAGATTTATTTATTTATTTTGATTTCATATTGATTTTCAAACTGTGTTTTCGGCCGATCCAATGGGTTCTCAGTAAACTATGTTTTGAGATCTCTATTTCACCCGGCCAATATTAATTTACTTTTGGGGCAGACTTAATTTTTACATGTTTTTTCTGTTCATGTTTAAATTTTAAAATTTTTAATTTGCCCTACATTTAATTATTCTTTATTGCATTCATGTTTATGGATTCGTTGAGGCACCCAAACTGACCCTGATTTCTCACATTAACCTTAAACGATCTCGACCATTCAATCATGATCGGATGGTTGCCAAGAGTAAATGCATCCACCGAATATAATTCCCTCACTTTCCCTTAAATTTGTGACAAAACGAAAGTGGATTGTGAGGGTGTTAGTCCCTGTTCCACCTTCTCACACCCTAACCTAATGTGCTTGTTCATTTGTTAATCTGGGTACTTAAGTTAAGTTTATCTGTTTCTTAAGTTTCGAAGATTTAAGTTTTAGGTCTTGGATGATTTGAATATTGCTCGTATTCAAAAGAAACTTTAACATTAGAATGTAATTGCTGTGATAACTTCCACAAGTACTTTCATAGTGATTAAATCATTATTTGCAGCTTAGAAAATATTTATGGAATTGTCGTGTTCTTTATTTCTCATAAAAATGTTACATATTATGAAAAATATGGGCGAAGAGTAGGAAATAAAAGATTTATTGTGGATGGTCTACCATTGTATTTGGTTTAACAACATTCACTCTATATCTTTTTTTAAACTACGTTAGTCGTGTACTAAAGCAATTAACTTTATCATCAAATCTCTGTTTTATTACTTTGGTTAAGAAGTTATTATGTTTTGCTAAATTTTGAGTTCTCAATTTAAATATTTCTTGATCTTTCAATTTTTTAATTTATCTTAATTTTACTATTTTTTTCAATTTTTATGGTTATGAATTGAAAGTTTATATTATGCAAATCATGTGTAAAAAATTTTAGACAACAGTAAAATTATTTTCATAACGATCCATGTTATTTGCATTTGTATTCTGTTAAATTTTGTAAATATCAATAATATGTGGAATGATTTTATATTTGTGTGAAATTTTATATTCATTTATATTTATATTGTAGAAAATTTAATTCAAAGAAATACAAAATATAATTTAAATAGGGAGGATTGAAGAAAATTGAGGGGTAGATCGAGAGGATCTAAATTCCTTTTATTTTTTTTGTTTTATAATTTTTATTGCCCTCTAATATGATAATACATAATATTTATGGTAAATCATAATTTTAATTTTTTAAAGTACAAGACGTTAATATTTTAGTATTTGATTAAAAAAAATTAAATTAGTATTGAGTATTAATTTTTTAAAGTACAAGACGTTAATATTCATTTAAATATGTATTGAGTATTCATTTGAAATGTTTTGAGTTAGAAAATATTTTGGTTTATAATATTTTATAATTCAATTTAAGATATTTGAATAATTTTTAAATTTAATTACAACAATATCATTTATTTATCAATTTTTTTAGTTAAAGCATGATTAATGGATATGAGTATGGGCACTTATGTAATGAGGGTAAGAGTATTAAAGTTGATACTCAAGAGGATTCAGACATAATTATGAGTATTTTTTTAAATCGTAGATATTGGAACGTGTACTATAGTACCCTACCCTTTGTCATCCCCTAAAATATGCAAACAAACCAATGTTAAGTAAGGGTTTCTATGCAGAATAGCAAATTGAATATGGAAGCAAATATGCACTAAAGTACAATTGCCATTATCGAACTATGAGAGAAAGTAGAGTAATAGGCTCTTTTGACAGCAAATGCACTTAATTTGACAGAAAGCGAAAAATCCCTTAACGAATCTCATTATAAAATTTTATACACATGAGACTTCTATGGTACATCTAGAAATGATGTATTTTAATATTATCAAATTAATTTATATATAGTTTCGTCAATTAGTGCTATTTAATCAACTTTTAATATAATGTTAACGTGGATAAAGGAGTGATAAATTAACTTAATTGTTGATAAATTTTTTTTTTTGATATTATCATATGACATTATATAGTAGTGAGATGATTCTAAAGTACGGTAAAAAGAATAAGAGAAAGCGTAGATAGGTGGTGTGGTGGACACTCATTCATTCAACGCGTGTGGTGCCAATCTAGTAGTGCTGAATAAAATCTAAATGACTTAGATAATCTTAAAGAAGAATAATCAATTTTTAACTTTCACAAGCACTTTTCTATTAAAAAGTGTAATTCATAAAATAGTTAGAGGATGTAAGGAAGTGGTTAGAGGTTGTTAATGGGTAGTTAAAAGAAGTTAAGAAGTTAGTTTGATGCAACTCTGTAAATTGTTTGATATAAAGTTGCGTAGACAACAAGTAATTGATATATTTTTTTTTATCCTTTCAATCTACTCCTTCTACAATTTCAATTCCTTTAATTTTGTAATTTGTTCTAACAATTGACATCGAGAGTTAGGTTCCAATTTAAGGGAAACACGAGTGAAAATGTGAGTTTTTTCAAATCTTCGGAAACAACAGTGAGTAAAAAAAGAAGAAAGAATCATGAATGTTTCAGAGAGTTTTCCATATAATTTGCCAATTCTTGATGGAAAAATATGGGAAAGATGGTGTGCATCAATGAGATCATTACTTGGAGCTCAAGAAGTGTATGAAGTGGTACAAGATGACTATGATCAGTTAGGTCCAAATCCTACAGAAAGTCAACAAGCAACCTTCAAAGATTCAAAAAGAAGGGACTACAAGGCATTTAGCAAAGTGTGAATTCAAACAATTTTGAAAGAATTTCAAAGACATCTTCATCAAAGGAGGCATGAGACATCTTGGTCAAGTACTATACTGGTGGGGCAAAAGCCAAGAAAGTGAAACTTCAAATGCTAAGAAGGCAATATGAATTGTTGTTGATAGAGGAGGATGAAAGTGTAACTGCTTATTTCAATAGCGTGAAGGCAATTACCAATCAAATGAGAACTAATGGTGAAGTGATGACTGAAGTGGTGGTTATTGAAAATATTATGAGGACATTAACACAAAGGTATGATCATATAGTAGTGGCCATAGAGGAATCAAAGGATCTTGAGACATTGAAGGTGGAAGATTTGCAAGGCTCCTTAGAAGCCCATGAACTGAGGGTAAGACAGATGAATGATGCAAATACACAAACACATATACTGCCGGCTCAGGTCACCAAGAAGAATAATCAAGATGATGTAAAATACAAGAACGAAAAGGGAAAATCCAAGTGGTACAAGAAGCAAAACTCTGATGAAGGGACTGAAAACTCGAGTAATCAGAACAACAGTGACAATCACAACAAGAAATCAAATGATAAGAAGAAGTTTAACAAGAAAAAGATTCAAGGCTATAATTGTCGAAAATGGGGGCACTTTGCTGATGAATGTAGAGCAAAGAAAGTGCAAAGAAAGGAATATGAAGCTCAGATGACACATGCAGATGATTCAGATTCAGATGATGTAATACTGATGGCTACCACAAACTCAGATGATGAATGTCCAGAATTATGGTATCTTGACACAAGTTGCTCCAATCATATAACATGGCATAAGGAGTGGTTTGTAAGCATTGGTGAAAGGGTAAAAAGGGAGATTAGGTTTGCAAACAACAGTTCAGTGACTGTTGAAGGAGTTGGGAAAATGCTGATTAAGAGGAGGGATGGCAAACAATCCTTTATATGTGATGTGCTTTATGTATCAAATATGAATAAGAACCTCTTGAGCCTTGGACTACTGCTTGTAAAAGGATATTCAATGAAGATGGAGCATGGTGAAATGAAGATGTTTGATAGCTCAAGAAGACTGATCTTGAAGGCACCACTCTCAAAGAACAGAACCTTCAAGATTGAAACCCAAATCCTGAGAACTAGTGCTTGACTGATGAAGTCAAAAGTGAAAGTTGGTTATGGCATCAAAGATTTGGTCACTTGAATTTCAGAAGTCTCCAGATGCTGCAGGACATGGATATGGTGCAAGGAATGTCTAAAATTCAGATACCAAAGGAACTATGTGAGGAATGCTGCCATACTAAGCAACACAAGAATCCATTCAAAGCTGAAGTGCCAACTCGATCCTCAAAGAAAATATAGGTAATCTTCTCTGATGTCTATTGACCATTTAAAGAAATGTCAATAGGAGACAACAATTATTTTGTAACATTCATTGATGATTTTACAAGAAAAACCTAGATCTATCTAATCACAAAGAAAAATTAGGTGCTGCTTGACTTTAAAGGATTCAAACTGACGGCAGAAAGACAAAATGGTTGTGATCTTAAAGTGATTATGATATATGGAGGTGGTGAATACAATTCTCATGAGTTTTGTGAAAAAGAAGGAATGCTACATGAAGTGACGTCACCATACACACTACAACACAATGGAGCTGTTGAAAGAAGAAACTGAACCATATTGAACATGGCTAGAAGCATGCTAAAGGGAAAGAAAATGTCTCACAAGTTTTGGGGAGAAATAGTGTCAACTGTAGCATACATATTGAATAGGTGTCCAAACAAAAGACTTGACACTAAGACACCTGAAGAGGCCTGGTTTGGGAGGAGGCCAAATGTAAGCCATCTAGTGTTTGACTCACTATGTTTCAGACCTGTACCTGTTCAAAATAGAAGAAATCTGGATGATAAGGTTGAGAAGATGGTGCTGCTGAGATATGAATCAACTAGGGCATATAAACTTTATGATCCAAACAAAGAAAAAGTAGTGATAAGCAGGGACATACTGATAGATGAATCTAAAAGATGAGATTGGAAGATATGTGCCACAACCAATAGAAGCCAACTCAATAAGTGCAACCAGCTCAAGCAGGGTAGTAGCAATTGATCTGATGAATAGATCTTAGGATCAGAAGCTCAACCTGCCACAAAACCAGCAAGACATTCTGGGAGAATCAGACAACTTTTAGTAAGGTTGAACACTTTTGAAGTAGCATATGATTTAGCTATCAATGCAGATGGAGAATGGATACATTTTACATGCTAGTTGAATCAGAACCAATCAGTGATGATGAAGCCTTAAGTGATCCAAACAGAAGATTAACAATGGAAGAAGAGCTCAATGCCATAAAAAGTAATAGGACCTGGGAGCTGATAACCTTACCAGTGCACAAAAGGCCAATTGATGTGAAATGGGTTTATTAAATCAAGAT
This sequence comes from Cicer arietinum, assembly GCF_000331145.2. NCBI lineage: Eukaryota > Viridiplantae > Streptophyta > Magnoliopsida > Fabales > Fabaceae > Cicer > Cicer arietinum. The sequence continues at coordinate 43,594,548 of NC_021160.2, read as the reverse complement.
GAAGCCTGATGGACAAATTTCCAAGTACAAAGCCATACTTGTAGCAAAGGGATTTCTGCATAGGCCTGGACTGAATTATGATGAAGTCTTTGCACTAGTGACCAGAATTGAAACTGTAAGGCTTGTAGTGTCAATGGCCAGTTACAAAGGTTGGTCTCTCCATCAGTTGGATGTAAAGTCATCATTTCTCAATGGACCATTGGAAGAAGAAGTTTATGTGAAACCACCAACAAGATATGAGATAAAAGGCAGAGAAGACAATGTGTACATGTTGAGGAAAGCATTGTATGGCTTGAAGCAAGCCCCTAGGTCATGGAACAAGAGAATTGTCAGGTTTCTCCTATAACAACAATTTGAGAAATGTGTGAATGAGCATGGAGTCTATGCTAAGAAGGCAACAACACTACCTACACTATTGATATGTCTCTATGTTGATGACTTGTTAGTGATTGACAATGATGAAGCAGAAATCCAACAGTTCAAAGCCATAATGGAAAATGAGTTTGAGATGACAGATTTGGGCACATTGTCATATTTCCTTGGTATTGAATTTGTTAACACAAAGAATGAAGTCTTTATGCATCAAAAGAAGTATGCTAATGATGTATTAAAGAGATTTAATATGCAAGATAGCAATGGCACAAGCACCCCATAAGAAGCAGGGCTGGTACTGTCAAAAGAAAGGAATGTGGAACTGGTTGATCCTACAATGTTCAAGCAAATGGTAGAATATTTGTGTAAAACAATGCTTGACATAGCCTATAGTGTTGGATTGATTAGTAGATAGAAACCTAAAACACATCACTACTTGGTAGCAGATAAGATATTGAGGTATATTAAAGAAACTAGTGAACTTAGCTTGCTATATCCTAGAAATTCACGTGGAATTGAAGCTGAATTGACTGGATTTACTGATGGTTATTGGTGTGGAGACAAGGATGACAGAAAGAGCACCACGAGTTATGTATTCATAATGAATAAGTCATCAATTTCATGGTGTTCAAGGAAGCAAAACATAATAACATTGTCAACTTGTGAAGCTGAGTATGTGGCTGCATCAATGAGAGTTTGTCAAGCTCTATGGCTGGCAGAATTGATGGTTGAGCAATGGTAAACCAGTGAAGATAATGATTGACAACAAATTTGCAATAAATATAACTAAACATCCAATTGCTCATGAAAGAAGCTAGCACATTGAAACAAAATTCCATTTCTTAATTAGAGACTATGTGATTAAAGGCAAGATAAAGTTGGAACATTGCAGCACCAATGATCAGAAAGCATACATTCTTACCAAAGGATTGAAGAGGGTAAAGTTTTAAGATATGAGAAAGCTTGAATTAACATCCTTAACTATTTTAAATTAGGGAGAATGTTAAAAAGTGTAATTAATAATTAATAAAACAGTTGGAGGGTGTTAGGAAGTGATTAGAGGTTGTTAAGGGGTAATTAGAAGAAGGTAAAGAAGTTAGTTTGATGTAACTGTGCAAACTATTTGATATAAAACCAGAGCTGACCCTGTTGCTTGGACAACAAGTAATTGATACATTTTTTATCCTTTCAATCTATTCCTTCTACAATTCCAATTCCTTTAATTCTGTAATTTGTTCTAACATTTTCAACATCAAATGAAACCAAACACGTCACAGAAAGTTTTTATTATTACATCATATGTTTTTCGAAAGCTTGCATCACATAACAAAAAGCATAAAAAAGTTAAATATAATTTGTTTTTACATTTCAAGTTTACGTAGAATGATATGAGCCCCATGCTGTGGTTGAAGAGTAATTATCATGGCTGGAGCATGAGCATAGGTTGGAGAAAGTTCAAATGAGAAATGTTGTAAAATTAATGCTATTGCCATCTTTGCTTCCAATAGAGAAAAGTTTTGTCCAATGCAAATTCTAGGACCCCAACCAAATGGAAAAAATGAAATTTTGCCATTTGTTGCTTTTAAAATTCCTTCTGAAAATCTTTCAGGATTGAACACCTTAGCATCATCACCCCATAGTTCGCATTCATGGTGAAGCCAAACTATTGGTAAACCAATTTGAACTCCAGCAGGTAATGTTAGGTTTCCAACTCTTACATTTTTTTGAACAGCCCGAGGAAGCACAATTAGTGGTGGGTATAACCTTAGAACCTCATACAAAATCATGGTAATCTGTCACAAAAATATGTGTTAATTATAATTAGCATGTTTTATATAATGTTCAATATCAAGAGAAAAAATCTATACTTACAATCTTAAGATGACTTAGTCCATCAAAATCTGGTTTTTTGTTGCCAAAAACTTGTAGCACTTCCTCCCTTGCACGTGCTTGCCAATTAGGGTGCCTACTCAATAATATCATTGTCCAAACAAGTAAAACTGAAGTGGTTTCTTCTCCGGCAAGGTAAAATAGTTTGCATTCCTTGATTACATCATCAATATTCATCCCAACATTCTTATTGTTGTTGTTTTCTTTAATTTCTTTATGATTTGACTCCAGAAGAATACCTAATAAGTCATTCTTAGGAGTTTCACCGGCCTTTATTGCATTCTCTCTCTTGTTAATTATTTTAGTCAAAGAAGCTATTATAACTCTGTCGATTTCCTTCAATCTTCTATTTGTAGTAGTAGGTAGAAACCTACAAAATAAATTCAAATTAGAGTTTAATTACTTTGAACCGATTATGTAAACATGTGTTATAGATATGTTTTAACTAATCTACCAATTTTTTTTTTATAATAATGAGAAAAACAACAAGTGCTTATATTAAGGGACAAAAGTAGTATTATATTTCATTATATTATCACACTTATAAAGACATCAACCATGGTGATAAATCATTTGATGACACAATTAAGTATATAAAACCTTTAAAAGCTTTATCTTTTATTGGTCAACAAGTAGTCAAGTATTGCTTCTGAAATGAAATATACACAACAATAGTAATTGAAAAGTTGATTTATCATTTTTATTTATATTTCATTTCAGAATAGTTCACAAATAAATCTTACCTCCATCCAGGGATGTAAACTTTCATCAAAATTTCCATTGTAATTTCAGCTTGTTCCTTTTGAAGTTGAAATATTCTTATTCCTTCTTCATAACTACTTCCAAATGCTGTTCGAGCAATAACATCACTGGCCAAATTTTGAATGGAAGGCCATACGTCAATTTCACATGATCCATCTGACGATAACATTCTTTCCCACTTGTTAATCATATCATTACAACTTTCGAAGATTACTGGCAACATCATCTGTGGTGTAGTAAAAAGATTTATAGTGAAGAGTTAAAATTCCGCACATTAGACTATATGCATTTGGAATTAAAATCATGTTGCTTTTAAATTAACCAAACATATGGTGCCTTGCAAAATTATAATATATTATAGGAGTAAATAAAAACAAGCTTTTCCTATACTAAATATTTTTAGAAGAATAATTTTCATTAACAAGAAAGAAACACACATGGACATACACTACCTGACTTCAAGCCTATGCAACATCATATTATTTAAGTATTGTCTACTTTAAATTTTAGATAAGCCCTCACACTTTTATTTTTCATAAAAGGCGTTTTTGTGAGTTGAAGAGTGTGAGTACATATAAATTACTTAGTTTCAAATTCCATCAGCTCTCGTGCAGTATTGTTTGCTTTGAGTTTTATGTAAAATTTTATGATATAATCCTTTGTAAAAGATATCTCAGTCTCGGTGAATTGAGAAATGTTCGTATTCATATAAACTATTCTTAATCTTGATTTTTAAATAATGCGAGACTTTTTGGTAAAGCAAACTAACCTTCAATTTTTCCAAATGGAATGCAGGATTGATTATCTTTCTATGCATGCGCCACTTTTCTTCCTCATGGGTTATAAGACCAGTAGCGAGTAACCTAATAAGTGGATTTGAATTAGGTTTTTGAAAATCATACATCTTGTTGAAAACATCTTTAACCAACTCAGGATCTGTTAGGATCACCCTTGGTGTTGGTCCAAACCAAATAAATGAATTCTTTCCTGCATACATAACATTAGATATATATTTTGTAAAAAAATTAAACTTATATTCAAAATAAATTTGAGTAAGAGAAAAATTGAAAATAATATAATTAAGTAAACAACTAGACAATAGCCTCAAATAGAACTCCAAAGAAATTTATGCAGGGAAAACATTATATCATTGAATATAGCTAATGCATGATCAAATAAATAAATAAAAAAACACTTTATTGTCTATATATATGCCGATTTGGAGAAATGATCGAATCATCTAATGTGACACAAGATCAGTTCATTGAAATTTTCACCCTTTATTGGAATAATGAGAGAAAAAGGGTAAAGAAAAAAGTGAATTTTAAAGGTAATAATTAACATATATGAGGAAATATGAGAGGAAAAATTGAGTGGGGCTGTCTAAAATGATCCTGCAGTACAAGATGATAGCTAATCAAATTTTTTGAGAATTAAGATGTTGTCACCTTTGCATGGTGTTTGCAAATATATTTACTAATTTTCTAACAAACTTATGGAATATAAAAATTAAGAAGCAGTTATAGGAAAAGGAAAATAGATCAATTGCAAAAAATAAGATGAATAATACAATAAAAAATAAACAAGTACATAGGAAAATAAAGATCAATTGCAAAATGTAATGTTAATAATAAACAAGCATACCATGTTTTGTAACAGTTTGTTGACCGTAGGGAAAAACACGAGACACTATATCATCAGAAAGATTCATGGGTTTGGATCTAGCTTTCATTTCCGATTTAAAAAACTCCTTCATATCCCCAACTAAAAGCCTATATGGATTCCCTTTAAGGCCTTGTTCCCTTAACAACTTTTCTAACTTCTTTGGCCTCAACCATAACCAATGTAGCATTTTCCATGCCCAAACAAGCATTATCAATAGAATTATGCATCCAAATATTGCACTTGTTGCTTCCATCTCTTTCACTCTCTATGTATGATTGGAGACCCAAATACAATGAGATAATGATAAAATCAAAGCCTTCCTATACAATTTTTATAATCGATTACAAAATACAATGTTTACAATGAACACGATTCTCAACTAGTAGTATATTAGTTAATGGTACTTTAATTAGAAAAATATTTAAAAGTCAAATTGATTATTTTCTATTTAAAAAAATTTTAAAATTGGTAAGTTTAACAACTAATTAATTGATTGATGATCATTTATAAATATTTTATTATTTTTATATTACTTAAGGAAAATAGTTTAAGGAAATTATTGTATGAGATGAGAACTATTAAAAAGGCTGGCTTAAGCTTTTATAGTCGAATTAATAATTTCCTTAAACTAATTTTCTATGAGATGATAACTATTAAAAAGGCTGGCTTAATCTTCTATACTAATTAAACAGATAATTAATATTGATTTATTGTGGTCAACACTTAATATTGCACTACAAAACAATATATCTATTGTGACACTCAGATTTTGTGATGTTTTTTCATCTGTCACTAAAATTACTTGTAGCTACAGCTTGAGTGTCACTATTTCAAAAAATATTATGCTCTTTTATAAAAAAATTAAATGTCATGAAAATACAAGTACATATTTACACATTTGAATATGAAAAAACCATAAGAGTAACATTTTCTTTTTCTGTGAATTTCTTAAACTCTTTTCTCTCTACTATCTTCAATGAACCATAATCTCCAAATACCCTAAATTCAATCTCGAACAACCATAAATTCATCACTCTCGTTGCACTTCGCGATTTGCAGTAGCAAATAAGTTCTATTCTTTTTCTAAATAATTTCAGTTTGCGATTTCAATTTTTATTTTGGTATTCTTGCTTGTTAAGTGTAATTTTTTTTGATGTTTGAGCTATAATCTCGCAAGACACTGAATCCAATGGCGCGTTCGTTAGTTTGAGCTATAATCCACTGGTTTTTCCGCCATTCCACACCCGCGTAATTCAATTCAATTCATATCTATTTCTTCTTCTTCTTTTTGCTTAATCCAAGCTCGGGGATATTCTCGACCTGTTCTACATCAATGGCGGTTAAGGTTTCGAGTTCATCCCCCAAAGCTTGATTCCCTCCCTCCTTCTACCTGTTCGTAAAACCCTAAATTGAATTCCAACTTCGAAGATTCAGTATCGCATCTTTGCTTTTTGCTTTTAAATTTTTAGTTGCTATTATGGGCGCGCCCGATAAATTGGAAGCCAACGTTAATTCGATGCAGGCAAGTTTGCTTATTATGTAATTGTATCTTTTTCGGCTTTATCAATAATTCTAGTTAATGGGTTTTTATTTTATTTATTCCATGTGTTTATAGTTCGAGCTTCGATTTGATTTATTTGTTGAGTCGGTGATGGAGTTGGAGGCATTTGGAATAAATAATTGTTAGTTAGTTAGTTACCGTTTGTAAATTCAATTGAATA
>NC_021160.2:43587286-43587807 GCF_000331145.2 Cicer arietinum | reverse complement strand
AAATTGTAATCTTCAATTAACTTCAAATCATATGTTTGCACATCATTAAAAGAATATTGTTTTTGACAGGCAAATGTAAGTTAGTAGTTATGTTAGTTTTTGGTGTTTGAACTTTGGAACTTTTAGTTACAACTCTAACTTGTAGTTATGTTACAAAATGCTTCCACTCACTCCTTAGTTCTTCATTTCATTACGGTTTCCTGCTCATCTTACTCTACTGCCACTTTAATGGTTACTTACACGAAGGAATAAGCGCCAACTTGCCAAAAGTCACTATCATTAGATCCCATAAAGGTAACCAACCTTGTGGAATAAGTAAATAACTAATCACTTGTTGTTCAATATTGGTTATCTTTGTCGTTAAAGCCAATGTATAGTTTACAGTTTTTGGGCTTAGTTGTGTGCTTTTCTGTGTTTATGTGCCTTGACTAATAGATTGTTTGTTTTCACGGTGATACCAACTTCTATGCACACCCTTTCTAAAGCTACAATATGATTTTATAATTTGATTATGTTTCTTT
>NC_021160.2:43585970-43586468 GCF_000331145.2 Cicer arietinum | reverse complement strand
AGAAACGGCCGTCTTTGAGTTTCTATGCTAGGGCACAAGTCTCCCAAGTTCCCAAGAGTCAAAAAGATGCTTAAAACAGTAAAAATCTGCGTTTTTATGGTTGCTGGTGCGGGTCGCGCGCCCCAGGCGCGCTTGGACGCGCTTCAGCGCGTTTGGACAGTAGCAGATGCTGGAAAAAGCGCTTGGCTTGCGCTTGGGCGCGCTCGGGCGCCCAGCATCTGCTGTCCGGTGTATATTGCATTTTTCTCCTCTTTCGAGTCTGAATTTGGTTCCAGTGTCTTCATGAAAGTTGTAGCTATGGATCTTAGCTTTCATTTGCACTTGGTTGGACCCCAATTGAACATCTACAACTCCAGATATGACTGAGGTATTTTGTTGTTGTTTGCATATGGTCTTAGCAGTACAAAACCTTCATAATAGGTTTTTATTTTGAACACAATCAAGTTATCTAACCAATTATATATATATATATATATTTGTATGTTTTAGATTGACAAA
>NC_021160.2:43566750-43585869 GCF_000331145.2 Cicer arietinum | reverse complement strand
GTCATGCAAAACATCATAAAGAGGATATGTTTGTCTTAGAGGTATTTTGTTGTTGTTTGCATATGGTCTTAGCGGTACAAAACCTTCAAAATAGGTTTTTATTTTAAACGCAATCAAGTTATCTAACCAAATTATATATATATTTGTATGTTTTAGATTGACAAACAGGAGTTTGGTTTGAAACCAATGAATTGCCCAGGGCACTGCTTGATGTTTAAGCATAGGGTTCGATCGTACAGAGGTAATTTTCATTGGCATAAACATATTTCTTCAAATGGTATATTTTGTATTTGTTTGTACCTGGGGTGGCTAAGCTAGTTCATAGTTTGTTGTTGAAATCGGGATAATGCACCTGTTTGAGCTTTTTGGTCAATGTATTGACAATTAATTTGATTTTAAATGTCTACATTGAACAATACCTGTATAGTGTGATTTTATATGGCTTCGTCTTTCTTTTTGCTTTATTTATACACTGTACTTTTTCCACATAATTTCATTTTGGCATATAGAACTCGACCATCTATGTCCCAAGTTGAATAGGGAGAATTAGTTAGGAAGGTAGTTCGTTTGTTAGTTGTTTGTTTAGTCTGGGAAGTATTTGTATTTATAGGAGAGTACAATGATAGAGAGGGGTATCATTGAATATTATAATCATTTGTGAATAGCGTACTGACTCTATTGTGAAGAGAAAACTCTCAGAGGAGAGATTTCTCTCCTATTCTCTTTTATGCTTTATCAATCTTTCAATATAATTGTTCATTCTTTTCAATTCAATTATGGGGTTCCTAACATATTTAGTTTCCATTTTGTAAGTGAGTGTATAATTTGAAGATATATCAATGGATATTTTCACCTGAAATGTTATCTCACAATATTTTTATTGCTTTACTTTCTCTTCACTTCGCTGATTTTGGCGTTTTGCATCGGAATGAGGCTATTGCTTCCCTGCATGGATTAACACATACTAGGAGATTTCAGCAGGTAAACCTTTCTCTTGTGCTATATATATGAACAACACTATATAAGTTTTGGTGGGATTGTGGAATGGGATTTGTTTTCTTTGTTTGATCTTGGTTACATTGCCATTTTGGCTTTTATTGTGAATTATGGAGTTCCTCGATGAATGTTCACTGATACATAAGTAAAATGACATGGATTAATTATCAATTTTTCTAAAGGTGTGGTACAATTACAACACGAGGAGCATTGCAAGCTAGTGACTTGATTATCGCCTTCGTTAATTTCTATTTTCTATAATATTAGAAGTTCTATATTATTTATGACCTTTATTTTGTGTGTTTGACAGGACGATGCACATATTTTCTGTAGGGAGTCCCAGGTGTGTTAAACGTAAATTTATGTGATATAAATCTTTAAAATATGTTCTGAGCTAAAGCTGAAATTATTGTTTCAATTCATTTTACAGATAATAGATGAAGTCATAAAAGCCTTGAACTTCATGGATTATGTCTATCAAATATTTGGTTTCACATGAAGTGAAACTTTCAATAGTATGCTTTTACTCTTTATTGTTCTCAATGTCCATCACTTGGAAGTATTGAATAGTTTAGGGAATATTGACCATTGTCTAAGCTTGGTAGCTTCTGCTCTTGTTATTTTCTTCTTTTTTGGTATATCATACAGATATACATATTGCCAATAGCAATAGCTATAATCTATTTAATGGCTCGGTTATTTATTTACCCTTGCTTGTGTTAAATACTTGAGTAGAGGCCAGAGAAAATCTTTAAAGATCTTGAAATGTGGGAGAAGGTTGAAAATGAGCTCAGGGAAGCTTTGAAATGTATCATTTGGTTCTGACTAAAACTAATTCAGTTTGGGCATCTAAAAGTGGAGCATCTAAATGTTGTGTGTGCATGAAATTAATATGTAAAATAATAACTCGTATAAAATATTTAGAGATCTTGAATTAAAATTAAAAACTTGTCTGAATCCATCTTCATAATTGATTTAATTTATCTTGATAGAAATGAAAAAGGATGTCACGCGCTCTTTAGTCAGAGGATCATTCTATTATGATGAGCAAATGAAGTTTGAATGTCGACTTTATCAAAATGTTGACTCTATCAGATAGTCAATTTGTGGCTAAGGTTATTAGACACATAATCATCAGAATGAGCTTGTATTAACATATTCAATAGAGGTACATTTGACGCACATTTATCAAAGTCAGTTACAACTTAACATATATTTCAGAGCATTGTCTTGTTTTTTTTGTTTATCTTATATTTTCATCAGATGATGCAACATAAAGACTCTAAAGTTCATGACAATGATTTGCACGCTTAAATAAATTCATTAGCGCATTAAATTGTTCGCACAAAATAATTTGTGTTATCATCAAAACAATTACGGGTCATTGTTCCTCAAACCAACTTGGTTCTAACAAAGTCATCATATAATATAGGTCCTTCAATTGGGGTTTTAAATTTTTTTGGTGTTGACAACTTCAACCTACAAATACTTTTCAATATTTGATTCATTTAAAATTGTACATGCCATTTTGGAAGAGTTCTATTTTTTCTTTCAATTACTGCATTTTTTTGTGGTGTCCTTGGACAAGAAAAATTATGAGAGATGCGACTGTGCTCAAAAATTATTCTGAAGAAGGAACTTTTAAATTCTCCTCCATGACCACTTCTAATTGATACAATGTTTGTATCTTTCTCATTTTGAACCTTCTTACAAAAGTTTTTGAAAGATTCAAAAGAATAATCCTTTTGTTTTAAGATAAAACTTATGTGAACCTTGAATAGTCATCTATTATGACAAAGCCATATTTCTTTCATCCAAGACTTGCAATTTTGACAGGTCCAAATAAATAAATGTGAAGTAGTTCAAGAGGTCGTTTAGTTGAAATTGTGTTTATAGAGTGAAAGCTGCCCTTCACTTGTTTACCTCTAATACAAGCTTCACAAATTATCTTTGTCAAAATTAATCTTTGGATGACCTCTAACTAAGTCATGTTTTGATAACCTTGAAATGGTTTCCATAATTGCATGACCAACTCTTTTGTGCCAAATTCATTTGCTTTTCAATAGTTAAAAAATAAGATTCAATTGATAACTCATCTAAGTATAAAACATACAAGTTGTTTTTTCTTGACTCAGAGGAAAGAGTTTGTCCAAATGAAGGTTGTTTTACTTCACATAAATTATATTTAAAAACAACTAAGTTATGCTTCAAACCTTCCACATATTGAACATATTCTATTTTTGCAGAGTTCTTTTTACCTATGATACTTTTATCTTTTATTTGAGCTTTGCCATTGTTTCCAAATGTAACTGACCCTTCATTTTTTTTTTCTCAAATGAGAGAAAATACTGAAAATTGCAAATGTAACTGAGTCTCCATTATTTGAGCTTTGTCATTGTTTCCAAATGTAACTGACCCTTCATTCATTGTCTATATCCATTCATATGTTTGGAGCATCCACTGTTCAAATACCAAGGCTTTCACTTTTTGGTTATGAGACATTCTTGCAAATGAAGTTAGTAACATCTTAGGTACCCATGATGACTTGGGATTTTGTGATTTTTTCATAAGGTGTCTTCTTATGAAAACATTTGGATTCTAAATTACCTTATATTTTACAAATAGAACATCTTTTAATTTTTTTTAGTAAGAGAACATTGTTCTTTGTTGAAAGAATGTTCACTTTTTTCTTTGTCAGCTTTCTTTCTAAAATTCTAAAGCAAAATGATTCAAGATGAGCACTTTTGTTATAATAAAGAGTGTTTGTAATTTTTAATCTTCTTTTCTTCATTATTAGGAATAAAGAAACTTTAAAACATTTTTTGATTTTGATATTGTTTAAGTCACTTTTCAATAAATCAACTTCTGTTTTAACAAAATGTTTTCTTCTTAAATCTCTGGAAGATGAAATTTCTCATTTGAAGGCCTTTTGAATAATTTTATAAGGTCGTTTATTCAAGTTTTGTAACTTCTCATTTTCTTCATTAACTTATTGTAGTTGTTGTTTATATGAGCCACATTTTTTAACTAATAGGCTTGAATCATAAAGAAGGTTATTACATTCATTTACCATGTTTTCACATAAAGGACAAATATTAGAAATTGTTACTCATCTGTTTTTGAGATGATCATCATGCACATGTTGACTTCTTCTTCTTTTTCTTGTTCAGATTCACCAAAATCATCCCACGTTGCCTTCATGGATTTCTTTTTGAAGGGAAATATTTGTGGCTTTCTTTTCATCATAGGACATTCAATTTTGTAATGTCCAATCTTGTTGAATTCATAGCAAGTGACTTGACTATTTTCCACTTCGGAATTGGAACCATATTTTCTATTTGGGAATGACTATTTGATTTGATCTCTTATTTTCATCGGTCTCTTTATTTTCCATAAGATGAGAGCTAACTCAGTTTCAACTTCCTCTTAATACATCTCCATTTCTTCCTCATATTCTTTGGGAATTTCTTCTTTTAAAGAAGAGGAACTTTCATGTTCACTTTGAGATGTTCTCAGAGCAATCATTTTGATTTCTTTACATATCTATCTTCCTAAAGTATTGTTTCATTAGTTCTTAAGGACCCAATTAGATTACCCAATTTCAGTTTTGTGAGATCTCTAGGCTAAATGATAGCAATAACCATAGGTCTCCATGTTTTAAGGAGACTTCCTAAAAAATTTCTCACACTATTACGAGTTTGTTATATTTTTCCAAGATATCGTAGTTCATTGGTTAAATCTATGAATCTTGGAAATATTTCATCTATGTTTTCACTCTCATTCATTTCAAACATGTCAAATTTTTTCACGCGCATATCTATTCTTGTTTTTGTTACATGATTGGTTCCTTCATGATGAGTTTGTAAAACTTCTCATATTTCCTTGGCAATTTTCTTTTCTTCTATTCTATCATATTCATCATACTCAAAACACATTTTAGAAATAATTGAGCTTTAGAATTTAAAAGTACATTTGCTTTTTCATCTGTTGTCCACAATTTTTCTTCTTTTGCAGTTGATGATGGATCTTTTTTGATAAACTTTAGATACAAAGTTTCCTTTTTCTACGATGTGTCACATGTCATTGTCTTGATAACACAATTGAAGGAGATTTATCAATGATTGTTCATGAATAATTCTTGTGATTATTCTTTAATCTCTATTTTTTCTTCATTTTTTATGAGTAACTAAATCCTCTTTGTTAGGGATGTCTAGAACTTGATGAAACTCTTAAATATGTGATTTGATTTGTAATTATTTGAATGAGTTTATTGAATTTTTCTCATCATATGTGTTTAATATTTTTTTTGCTTGATAACCTTTAAACTATTCTATGATTCCTATTTTGATACGGAAGTGGACTTTATAAATACTTGAGATGAAAAATTAATGACTTTGTAATCTAGGAATAGATGCAGACGCGGGAAACCGATTGAGAGATTGGCAAAGGAAATAGATTAATACGAGAATTCTTGAACAATTAAGCTTAATTCCAATATTAAATCCACTAATTAAAGGTTTTGTCACTAAGGAATTAGGGCAAGAATAGTAAAGATTTTCTTCAAAAACATTTGACCATATCACTTTTTCAATTTGGTCAAAGATTTTCTTCAATCATAAATCTGAATCAAATCCTATTTTAGATTTTTTTTCAAAAATATTTGACAATATCTTCTTTTTAACTTGGTCAAATTTTTTTTCAATCATAAATTTAAATCAAATCTTATTTTAGATTTACTTCAAAAATACGAATCTTGTTTCGTACTTTGCCCAGTCAAATATATTGTTCTCACATAATACTTTTGTTAACATCTAAACTCTAAATATAAAACATATTTGGTTCTAGCAATCTCCCCTTTTTTGATGGTGACAAAACTTGTATTTTTTATAAAAACTTTTCTTTATATTTCTTTTACTCCCCCTTAGTTAGGGCTCCCGCTATGTCTAAGTATCATTTTCTCCCCATGTTGTCAAATATTTTTCTCCCCCTTTTGTCATCAGACAAAAATACTTGAAAGTGAAGCTTGCTTCTTATTTTATTTTATTTTATTTTTTTTAATTTGTGTGTTGCTTTTTTTAATTTGGCTTTTCTTTTATAACATGAATATAACATATTACAAGAAAATATAAGAACTAATCTAAAGCTAGATTTCTTTGAAGTTATCACAACATTAGTAAGGTATGAAATGAAGGTTTATGTTTTTCTTGATGAAGTCAAACCTATCTTCAACTAGTGATTTGGTGAATATGCCAGTCAATTGGTGTTCAATGTCTACAAACTGAATGTTTAGTACCCTTTTTGAACAAAGTTCCTAATGAAGTGGTGTTTGATTTATATGTGTTTAGCTTTAGAATGAAGTATAGGGTTTTTGGTTAGGAAAATGACATAAGTGTTGTCACAATAAATGAGAATGTTGATTTATATGATTTTGTAGTCATCTAGTTGATGTTTCATCCAAAGTAGTTGAGAGCTACAACCAACTATTGAAATGTACTTAACTTATGTTGTTGACATGAATGTTGTACTTTGTCTCTTACTTGACCAAGAGAGTAAGTTCTGACCTAGAAATGTGCAGTTTCCACTTGTGCTTTTTCTATCAAGTTTATCTCTAACATAACCAGAATCATAATACTCACTTAGTTTGTACTTAGAAGATTTCTTGTAGAACAAGGTAATATTGGTAGTGCATTTTAGGTATCTAAAGATTCTCTCAACAACAGTTAAACGTGATTCTCTAGGGCCAACTTGAAATATTGCACATACACATACACTAAACATGATGTCAGATATGGAAACGGTAAGGTAAAGTAGAGATCATACCATTCCTCTATATGTTTTCTAGTCAACTTTTTGGCTTGATTCATATTTTTTAAGTGAATAATTAGGGTGTATTGATGTAGCTATAGGTTTGAAATCACTCATCTTAAACTTCTTGAGAATTTCTTTTGTATATTTAGTTTGATGATTGTATATACCTATTTGACTTTGCTGAATTTATATCCCTAAAAAGAACTTAAGTTCTCCTATCATACTCATTTAAAGTTCAAGTTGCATCAATTAAGAAAATTATTGGCAAAAAGTGCCATTACTATATTAAAAATTAATGTCATCAACATAAATATAAATAATAAGAATGTCATCTCTTATGGATTTTCTAAAAAATGTATTATCTGCTTGTCTTCTTTCAAAATTATTTTTTAGCAAAAATTTACTAAGTCTATCATATCATGCCCTAAATGAAGTAACAATGTCGATTTATAAGAAATGGGGGTTTGAATTGTAAATGCACCTTTTAAAAATTCATATTAAAAACTTAAGAAAATAACTCAAGATTGATCTTGGTTGTGAAAATAGAAAACGGAGAACGTTATTGTTTTTAACCAGAAAACGGGGAACATTCTTGGTTAGTTAAAATCAGTAATTCTGTTTAAGTTTTTAACCTCATAATTAATCAAACTGAAAGTAAATAGATAAGGGAAGAGATACCACACAACGATATATCCTGGTTCACCCAACTTGGGTTACGTTTAGTCCTCACAACCGTGAAATTTTCCACTAAGTGTTTAAAACAAAGAACCTTTTTGATTTTACAGCACCTAGCACAGATTGTAACACCCTAAATTTTATAAAATATATGTTAATAAACTTTGTGATTAATTTCCGTTATATAGGTGATTTTTATGAAGTGCTAGTTTATATATACTAGATTACATGAGCGATATAAATAATAAATATTATATTTTATTATTTGATATATTTTTTTAAAAAATAATAGTATTTAGTGTAATATATATTTTAAAGAAAAAAAATTTATACGATTTTACGTGTTTATACGCACACCCAATTAATATATCATTCTTTTATGTATTAAATGTGTACTTAATTATATTTATTTAATTCTAAATATATTTTATTTAATTATTTACTTTATAAATAATTATCTTGAGATAGTGGTAATATTGTGTTTGATTTTCTTTATTTTTATATACTTATTATGATATTGTGATTATATATATATTTAGTATTTAATATAAAGTGTTGATTTTATACTTATTTATTTTATAATTTTGAATATTCTCTAATTATGATAGTATTTTAATGTGAGTATTAGAAAGAAAAAAAAGTATCATTAGGGTGATTATTTTGAATATGAAGGTTTTGATTATTAATATATTTTAAACAATTTATTATTTTATTTTATAAAATTTTAGTTTGGAAATATTAGCAATATTTAGTAATTAAATTATGTTAAAACATTAGTTTTATTAATTATTGGTTTTATTTAAAAATAAATAAAGGGAAGAATGAGTTTTAACCATATGTGAATCCTAATTGTTAATAAAATAAACAACAACAAAAAAAGGGGAATTGGACGGGCAACTTTGAAACCAAAGTGGAAACACAAGAACAACCTATGGTTTGGCATCGGTGATCGATAACTGTCCAGAAAATTTTCTCCATTTTCGCTCAAATTTGAGTATGTTATTTCATTCATTTAACTAGTCCATTAAATATAATTTTCCAGAATTTTAACAACCTCAATTTCTCTCTAAAATACCCGACTTTTACGTTTGTAGAATTCGTTATTTTACACCGTTCTCCTTCACCGTAAGTCCGATTTGAGTGAAACCAACGCCAAAACGACCGTGTGAAAAGTGGCTATATTATCCACTGTTTGGTTTTCAGATTTATGGTAATTTTTCTTGACCGAATTTCGAATTTAGTTTTTAGAGTATCTTCTCATATTTTATTTTTAACGTTTACCCATAAACTGTCGAGTTAGATCGATTGATGGACAAATAGTCACTGATTAAAGGCTGTTTGCTCGTGAAATCCTATTCGTGTGTGAAAGCGTCGAAATAAGGTAAGGGGTGAGAGAGCGTTTGAATTCATGAGTGTAATATATTGTGAGATGAACGAGAAAACCGTATTTCCCAACGATTCATTCGGGGCTCGCTACATATAGCAGTAGCCCTTTGAGGGATAAATTAACTAATGTGAAAATATGGAAATTGTGAGATTAAATATAGAATAGAAATATTTGTAGAGTGTTGATTGATTTAATTTATTTGAATGTGTGAATATTGATATTATTGTGATATTGAGGGTCGAATTAAATTTATATATGTGTGATTAGATGAGTTTATGTGATGTGATAACAAAAGATGGATGTGTTGTGATAATTTTATGTAATGATGATGATGTACGATTAATAATTGTGACGTTATAACTTTGTGATAATGTTTGATTGATGATAGTGACACTATAAATTTGTGATGAGTTTATGTGATGATGATGGTAGTGATGTTCTAAACCGTGATGAGAATATTGACTTAACCTCATAGTTGATGAAATAATGGTGATTTTGATTTGTGTATGAGATGACGATTTTAATGGAGTATCATATACCAACAAGGGGATAAAATAAATATTGTGAATTTGTGAAGTGGAGATTATTTTGTCATCATATAGGTAGGGCCTGACAAGCCTAGTGATTTCGGGGAAGTACAACTGAATGAGCCTGATCGTGGCGGTCTGCTGTCGAGCCTTAAGGCAAGATTGTTAGACCTTGGAGGTATTCGGGTGAGGAATTCCTAGGTGACTTGGAGGTAGCACTCCAAATGTCGGGAGCTACCACGCAACACACGTTTACCTCGACTGTCACGTATATGTGTCTCGGGTTGAGTTGAGGGGATCTATGAGGACAAGGCCAAATTGAATTGTCCGTCCACCGGGATGGTGGCATAGTATCAAACCTCATAACCAAGTACTTCAGAGTTAGAATGGTACCACATTGTGAAGTAGAGTCTAAGCTCATGCATAGCATTGCATTTTTGTGTGATTGTTTTGTTATCATTAATATGTATTATGTGTGATAATAATTTATGCGATGATTTGATGTTACAGTGAAGTGTATTGATTTTATTTGATTTTGACTATATAATGTGGTGTTTTTCCTTGAAGAATATTTGTGTAATGATACAGTTTATTGATGATTAATTGCGTGTTCATCTTATTTATATTATACTATCAACATGATTTCAAAACTCACCTCATTCGTTGTTTGTGTTTGACTGGCTTGGTCATGCGTTTGCGAAATCGCAGTTATTACAGGTTAATGAGTCTCGAAGTTCAAGTTTGGGAGAAACTCCACTCTGATAGGTGATACCGGGAATTAAGAGTTGTAATGTGTATTTTACTTATGTTATTATAAATGACTTTTTATATGAAAACTTAGTACGAGTAAGTCTTGGGAATTAAATCAAGAAATTATAGTTAAATCAAGTTCATTGATATTGTACTATTTTAATTGAGGAACAAAGTTGAATTGTTAGATGTATATTTAGAGAAACGTGATATCTTAAATTATATATTAAGTTTTTATTCTCTTTAACAGATTTTCTTTATCCGCTGCAAGTTTTCTTCAAATAATTTAGTATATATTATTTTAAATGTTATTTTGGGGTTTAGGGTGTCACATAGATCGACCTTGGTCTGTTTCAAAATCTATTTCTTTCTACGCAGAAAGCAAATACAACACCTATCTATCTTGATAGGATTCATTATAATCTAATAAAACTATAATTAAACTCTTATAGTTTGAGTTATTTCAATAATTATAAGATTATTTTGATAGAATCTGAGATGTCTCAACTCTTGTTTTAGATTTGATTCTTGACAAAGAATTCAGTAGTAACAACACAATATGATGTAAAGATTCAGAACTGCTTCTTCTTTGTGAAAAATGAGAATTTCAAGTATGTGAATGTGAATGATTTGTGGGAATTAACAACACTTGAATTTTTGCCTTAGTCCTGGATATTGGACTTCCTTTTATAGGTGATTAGAAGTATTTAATGATGGTCAAAAGAGCTGTTGGTAGTGCTCTGTCAGTTTTGACCAAAACCAATATATAAGATTAAAATAATTCAGCCTTGAATAATTTTGAATATGTTTTTGACCGAGTCTGTTACAACCTTGCTTATTCTTCTTGTCTTCTAGTTTAAAGATATTTGAAGCTTTTTACTTAATCATTGATGTTACAATTTCGTTATGGAGCCTTGAATATGTCCAAAATAGTTTGGAGAGTGATTATAAACCTTTGCAGAAGTAGGAAGATCACTGCTAAAATTCTACAGAAAACAAAGATTGATTATCAATCTGGTTCTGGCAGTTTGATCTTTCTGGAGATTTGATGATCAATTTGAAGTTTCTGTTTTGATCATTCTGGGTGTCTTTGTAATGTCTTTGAACAAATTAAGATTGATTGAACTTTCTTGACAGTTTGGCTGAAGAGTTTCCAAACTGTTTCAACTGGCCTGTTTCGAGTCTTTTTATTTTAATGATTCGAGAACCTTCTTTTATTGGGATGACACCTATTTGTTCCTTGCCATGTACTGATGATCTTAGTATAAAATTCAGAGGCAAAAGCTTCGTTGAAATAGTGGAGATTGATTGGTTAAGATGCTGTGACAATCAGTCTTGAACCTGGAGATCATTCTCCATTTTGTCCAGAATGTTCTTGTTTCTTTGTTTGTCCAGTTTTTAACTGTTTTCTTTGTTTTGCTTGATTCCTATATTTGAATTAATTCACTCAAAAACACAAGTTAAATTAACATAACATTTTAGAATCATAATTAATATCTTTAATTAACCTTTGTTTATTTTCATCAAAACTTTAATTTGAGAGTTTGTTTCAACACTAGATGCTTGTTTTAGACCATACAAAGATTTCCTAAGTTTAAAACATGATTTGGAAATTCAAAACTTTCAAAATCTGGGAGTTGTTTAATATAGACTTCATCACTTATATAACCATTTAGAAAAACAATTTTAACATCCATTCGAAAAACATTTTGTGATCAAAGGCTCAATCATTGATTTATATTTCCTTTGTCTTTAACGCATTGGCTTGGATAGTAAATTATCAGATGTTTGTTGCAATGCTTCTTATTATTTTAATATGACTTACTCTATTAGTAAACATAATATTCATTATGTGATAATATTGTTTGTGTTAAAAATAAGTAGATTATTATCTTTAATTTACTCATAATTTATGTTACCTTAAAATAGATAATCCTTAATATAAATCTTTGTCTTCCAACTTAACCTTTACACTTAGCAAATACAATTAGGAGATAATTGTTCTTATTTGTTTATTTTGTTACTATCCAAATATCACCAAGAGGATTGTAGCTAAAACCAATTCTCACTAACATTTTCTTTTCGTGGAATTAGAAATTTGAATTCAACCTTGCAAGTTGGAGCTTATGGCGTGGAGTTATTAACATCTCATTTTTTTTTTTTTTAATTCATTTGGTAGATTTTGGATCACAGTTTTGAGATCGTTAGGTATTAGTCGTGTGATACTTTTGGAGCCTTGATTGCACGTTTAATCTTTTTAATCAAAGTGGACATCTCTTGTTTGTATGGAGTTTGGGGGATAACTTGGGTATTTGTGTTGGTTTTTATAGGGATTGATTTCGGTTTACGTTCATGTTGTTCTCTTCGAAGCCTTGTATAGATCATTTTGATCTAGACCTTTTCAAGTAAAGCACTCCTTTGGACTTTGCAATAACTAGTATATTTTCTTGACTTTTTTTTTATAAAAAGCAAAATGGGTGGAAAACAATTTTGAGGATATTGTTTTAACATAAAAAAATAAAAAATAAAAGATTTTTAGAACAATTTATCTATTTAAAGAGAAATAACATTAAAATGTTAAATTCTGGAAAAACTGGTTTAGAAAATTTTTAAAGTGGCATAAAATAATTTCTAAGATGTTTGGAAATTAAAGAAAATTTTTATGTTTGATTTTATCAAGAGTTGCTTTATATTACTAGGATCTGGAAAAATAATAATAATTTTATCACATAAATTAAAAAAATGGGAGTGACGTAGGTGTTTTTTAATTAAACACTAGTTTGAGGAAAATAATTTTACTCCCTTAACAAAATCTTCTTTTATAAAATTTCACTTTCTTTATTATGACTCAATTAACGGTGACGTAAACTTACTTAATAATTATATAGACTCTTTTTTAAACAAAATTATTAACTTGATTTTAAAATATAAATAAATAAACACAATGAAAAAGGGGATCAAAATTGTAATTGTGAAACTTGAAAGACCAAAATTGCATTTTTATCTTTTGAAGAAAATTATATAACATTGTCATTACTTATTCACCTTTGTTTTATTTTGATATATATGTTTATCGAAACTTTTATAAAAAAAAATGTTTACTAAAATATTAGCCTTCAATTTGTTGCCCTTTATATAATACCGTATAAATTTTAACCCCTTGTTCTTGTGTTATTCTCTTTTAATCAGTTGGTATCAAAGTTCAGTCTCAAGGTTGAGCACTTAATCGTGTTTGAGTAAAGATCTTATTTTTTGTTATGACTAACTCTCGTGATGAAGTTGCAGGTGGAAACGTTAACAAGTCTCTTTCGTTTGTTGGAGAGATTTGAATATTGAAAGGATAGGTTTAGAAATTTCTACATCTCACATGATTTTGAACTCTTGGACATAGTAAAAGATGGCTATAAGACTCCCATAGAGGTTGGTGGTGTTTAAATATCAAGAAAAGAACTCAATATTGATTTAAAAAAAATCCAAGATACATCCTAAAGTCAAAAGTTTTTTTTTTGAACGATGACACATTCAATGAGTTCCAAATGTGCAGCTATAAAGAAGGAAGTAAAAAAGTGTAGAAAGCTAAGATAAATCTACTTTTTAGGAAGAATAACTTCTTTCAGATAGAAAAGGATGAAGACATTGAGAAAATGTTCTCCAGATTCCAAACCTTAGTCTCTAGAGGAGAATAAGACGAGCACCCAAAAAGATTTTGAGGAGAATAAGACGAGCACCCAACGATAAGTTTCGTCTTTTCCACCCATATAGCTTTGCATGAATTCGATCAATCAATGAATACAAAAAACATAACCATCTCAAATTTCCTCCAATTGACAACCCAAGATATCTAAAAGGGAAAAGGCTTGCTTTGCAATTTAGCGTTTGAGCTGCTTCCTCCAATAAAGATTGATGAAAATTGATTCCTACAAGTGAACTCTAAATGTGCAAATACGAGAATGGAGATTGAATTGTGTTTATTTTATTTGTTTTTTATTTTATTTTATTATTTATTCAAGAAGTTTTTTAGGTTTGGTTACTTTCTTAGAATATTAGCATTAACAATCAAACTTAAAAAAATCAGAGGCAACATTAAAGTAAAAAATGCAACAATAAAGTGACAAAAGCAAATTTTTCCTACTTCACCACCAACTTGGTAGCCACATCTAGTTCCCTCACTTAGAAGAATTTAACCACTAATTCAAATCTTTGTATTACAAAACACTTGACCCTTCAAGTCAGTTTTCTCAAAACAACCTGACACCTACAAACTTTTTTAGGCAAACAAACACCTTGACTCTACAAGTCAATTCCTATACGCGCAACCTAAAAATAAAAGATTGTTGAAGGCAACTACACCTTTACCCTACAAGTCAAGTCTTCTCAATACAACTTGAAAATCACATATTGTTTTAGGAACACTAAAGCCATTATCGGGTTGCGTTACACAAGTTTGGAACTGATTGTGTTTAGCTTCTACTAAGTAGATTTTTACAATTGATTTATCACACTAAAACACTTGGAGAATATTTGTTTGAGCAAGTTTTTCTCTAGAACTTAAACCTTTGATCTTTCAATATTTAAGAAATTTGAGTTGTCAAAAGTTTTTCTGAATTGTATGGATTTATGAGTTTTTGAGTTTATGCTTTCTTTTTTACATGAGTATCTATTTATATAACAGATTAAGCTTTCACTTTTGTCCTTGTAAAATATGGATCATATATTTCTTGTGAACAAATTCTAAATGTATCTTCTTGTGAACAAATTATGACTGTATCTTCTTGTGAATAAATTATGAGCATATATTATTGGGAATAAATTCTGAGCATAATTTCTTGCGAACCAACTATGAGCATATGTTCTTGTGAACAATATTTTGACCATATCTTCTTATGAACAATATTTTGACCATATCTTCTTGTGAACAATATTTTGGCCATATCTTCTTGTGAACAATATTTTGACTTTATCTTCTTGTGAACAATATTTTGATCATATCTTCTTGTGAATAATATTTTAGCCATATCTTCTTGTGAACAATATTTTTACCATATCTTCTTTTCACATTGATTAAATATTTCCTTCAATTATAATTCTAAATCATATCTAATTTCAGATTGTGTTCAAAAACGTATTCATGGGAATCTTCCTTCATACTCTTGATTGATTGAAGCGGATATATATTCAGGTTTGTTCTTGGATCTTCAAAAATTTGATTTGACTAAGTCTTTCAATTAGAGCTGTTGACTTTCAATTAGAGCCATTAACTTTCTTGTTAGAGTCAGACGCTATGTTTCTTGGATAATAATAGTCAGAAGCAGAATTGCATGACTTAGAATTAGTGACTTTGGGAAAATCACATTGTTGAATCATCAAAGTTAGTGCAACATTAAAGGCTGCATATCAGAGACACCATTTGGAGTGTGTAGCAACTTTTTGATCAGTGGAATATGAGCTTTGAATGCATGGCTTGAACCATCTTTTCAGAGTTAATGGTATCTTGATACAAACTCTTTAGAGGCATGTTGAGTTTGTGCACATTAGAGGCACACAAGGGCTTTAAAGGCATGCTTTAAATTCAGTCTTCATACCCAATTATCAGAGGAAATCTTCAGACCAAACATCAGAGGCAGTCTTATAACTTTTGGTGGCACACTATTTTCAAAGGCATGTGATCATAGGCATACACGTGTGCTTTTGTGTTCATTTGATCTCATGATCATTTGGTCACTTCCCCTGGTCAATCCCTCTGGTGACTTCGTTTGTTGACTTCCTCTGGTTTTGTTGTTCTAATTGTTTCACACATAATGAAGTCGTTAGTCTAAGCAAATTGTTCTCAAAAAATACTTTTGTTAACAACAAAACCACAAGAGGAAAATCAACTTGGTTCCAACAAACTCTAATGAAAGTTACATTGAGACTAGCCACCTATTCAAATAACCAAAAGAGCTTTTAGAGCTCGAACATTTATCCAACCCTTTTCACCCACCACCATGTTATCCGCAAACTGTAAATGCCTCTAAACATACCAACTGCCAATGTTGTGTTCACAAGCACATTTAACCCTTAAAGTTTCCAACATTTATTGAAGGTCAATTGAGATTGAACCATTAGCTTTTTCATCACCATCTTCAATCTATTAGCCATGACCTTGAACATTATTTTGTACATACAACCAACTAACAAAATTGGCCTAAAATCTAACACCTTTGAGGATTATCTTTTTTTGGGAATAACCATAATAAAAGTACAATTTGAGCCATTCACAAGTTTACCATTTGATTGAAACTCTTGGATGAACCACATAAAATCCAATTTCACAACCTACCACATTTCTTTCACAAAACCCATATGAATACTATTCGGATAAATACTCTTAAAATTATCGCAATCTAACTCTCCTATCTTCACACCCTCTTCATAAAATTCCTTAACAAGCCAATCGATGGCTAGCTCATCGAGGGACTTATGTTGAAAATTATAAATGTTAAAAATTAAAATACGATTCAAAATGTTTAAAAATTACAAATTTTCTCTCACTAAACCATGAGACATCTTTTTGTTTCAAGTATATTAAATTATCTAAAATACCAAAATAATTTTTCATGTTCAACTCAAAATATATTTTCTCACTAGTTTTATCCCCCATTATCTCTCTCTTCTTTATCTAGTGTTTTATAAACTAGGTTTGTGGGAACAGTTGAGCGCTGCAAGGTTTCAACAGGTGATGGGGTTTCAGAGTGCATGTCATTATCACTGCATCACCTTTTGCTTTGTGGAACAATTTACTTTTTATCCTTTATGTTATATTTTAAAAAACTAAATGCAAAACCACATTACTTTTGTTGTTGTTGAACTAACATCAAAATTTTGTTCCAAAATTTAACTCACTTTTTATAACACCATATACTAATAATCTAGAATATAATATATGATGATAAATTAAGATATTGGATAATCAAGTTTACACGTTGAGAACAGAATTTGCCCAACATCTAACTTAATAAAAAAGTTTAAATGTAACAAAACATAAACTCGACAATTTTATATTTAATACAACATCCACTAAGCTTCTATATAATCCTTCTAAGTTGATTTTCCTTTCCCTTTATCCTAGGTTACCTACTTAATTGAAAAAAACAATAATAGAAATGATAAGACTACGTTTAAGCGAGTTCCGATAGAACTCACATAGGTCCTGACTCCTGAGACATAAATGCATAATCTTTAATAACTTAATTATATAATCTTTGAATTATAAAATTACATAACTCTATTAACTTATTCACTTCAATTGCGGCTGCGTTACATACTTGGACTTAGAGGGACACATAATTATTTTTATAATGTAACTATCTATCTAGTTATATTTTAAAAAACTAAATGCAAAACCACATTACTTTTGTTGTTGTTGAACTAACATCAAAATTTTGTTCCAAAATTTAACTCACTTTTTATAACACCATATACTAATAATCTAGAATATAATATATGATGATAAATTAAGATATTGGATAATCAAGTTTACACGTTGAGAACAGAATTTGCCCAACATCTAACTTAATAAAAAAGTTTAAATGTAACAAAACATAAACTCGACAATTTTATATTTAATACAACATCCACTAAGCTTCTATATAATCCTTCTAAGTTGATTTTCCTTTCCCTTTATCCTAGGTTACCTACTTAATTGAAAAAAACAATAATAGAAATGATAAGACTACGTTTAAGCGAGTTCCGATAGAACTCACATAGGTCCTGACTCCTGAGACATAAATGCATAATCTTTAATAACTTAATTATATAATCTTTGAATTATAAAATTACATAACTCTATTAACTTATTCACTTCAATTGCGGCTGCGTTACATACTTGGACTTAGAGGGACACATAATTATTTTTATAATGTAACTATCTATCTATCTATATATATATATATATATATATATATATATATATATAGAGAGAGAGAGAGAGAGAGAATATAAAATGAGAGGAGTTTTATAATGAGAGAGTTAAACTTTGATCTTACAAGTTACAATGTGAGTTGAATTTACATAAAATTCCACTCACTACTATGAAGTCATACTTTATTATAAAAGTATTCAAATACTTATAATATTCTATAATTTAACATTATACTCTCTCTCATGTTCTATATAGTTGTTTTTAACTTCTTATACATAAGAATAAGGTATTTAAGGTATTCTGAAACACCCCTAGAACCTAGTTTAAGGTATTCGAAACACCCCTTATAATTATATGGCATAATTTGTGCTCATAATATCCCCACAAATTGTAAAACTAATATAAAATTATGAAACTTCAAAGTATTAAAGTACTAAATATAATTTTTTTCAATGCAATTAGTTTCAGTCAAAGTTGGTTTCTATAACTCATGTTATACTTATTTTACACTAGTAGAATTTTGTCTTTTTAAGTCGGTTAAAATGTACATTTTAAATCGGTTCCGTGCCCGAGTTAACAGCAAATGACTTAAAAAATATGTTGTTTTTTAATTGGTTCCATGAACCGACTTAACAGAGCTTCATCATATTAAGTCGATTCACCTTAACCGACTTAAACATCATAAATTCAGTACAACACATCATCTTTTTAAGTCGGATATTTTGACCAACTGACTTAATAGATATAGTTAAAATAATTATTATTTTTTTATTTATTTTTATATAAATTTCTCATTTTGTTTTCACGCTCCTAATCCATACAATATTTCGTATTAAATTTCAAATAAGAGTTTTGTACTTACAATCACAATTTTATATAAACATCTAATAATCAAAATATACAATATCACAATATCTCATGTTTATACAAAAAAATATAGAGTACAAAATTTCCGACTAATAATTAGATATCCATTAACAAAATTACAAAACCACAATGTAACAATATTCAATAGACATATATTAGCATCATCATTTTCTTCAATTAATTTCAAAATAAAATCCATACGACGTTTT